>NC_133337.1:23039300-23339300 GCF_030506205.2 Paramisgurnus dabryanus
TAACCCTAACCTAACCCTAACCCTAACCCTAACCCTAACCCTAACATACTGAAAAAACAACCATTTCAATCGACTCAAAAACACCACCATCATGTTTAGCACCCTCAAAATAGTATATATAGCTGACAAATTTGTATTTAAAACTAAAAAAATTTGGAGTGCACAACTTCTAGAAGGGGTGCATTCGAAAACGGAAAGTCCGATCGACTCAAAAACACCACCATCATGTTTGGCACCCTCGAAATAGTATATATAGACATGAAATTTGTACACAACTCTTAAAAAAAAAAAAAAAAAAACTTTGCAGTAACATATCTCGGCCGGTGGTGGCGCTATCGAGTCGAAACCACGCCCAATCGATCGGGCGTCCTCCAATTAGTATATATACCAAGTTTCGAGACTCTACTATACATTTTGAAAGAGATATGGAGAAAAAACCCATTCAGAGGAGACATATCTGGAGGAGACATATTCGTTTTAAGCCTATAGCCTAACCTAACCTAACCTAACCCTAACCCTAACACAAAAAATACTTACCCGCCAGATCATCTGAAATGAAAAATACTTACCTTCCAAACTCAAAAATACTACATTCAACCTAAAACAAAATAAAATAATTAAAAAAAATCACAAAAAAACACCAAGTCCAAATTCAAAAATCATTCACCCAGAAACCATACCAGGAGAATCAGCGTCGTCTGAAACGCCTAGAAAAATAGGTCCCTGGTGACAAAATTTTCAGACCCATACTAAAAATTTCAAAAAATTCACAAAGTCCAAAGGCAAAAACACTTCTCACAGAAATCATACCAGGAGAATCAGCGTCACCTGAAACGCCTAGAAAACTTGGTCCCTGGTGACAACATTTTCATACACATACTGAAAAAACAACCATTTCCATCGACTCAAAAACACCACCATCATGTTTAGCACCCTCGAAATAGTATATATAGCTGACAAATTTGTATTTAAAACTAAAAAAATTTGGAGTGCACAACTTCTAGGAGGGTGCATTCAAAAACGGAAATTCCGATCGACTCAAAAACAACACCATCATGTTTGGCACCCTCGAAATAGTATATATAGACATGAAATTTGTACACAACTGTAAAAAAAAAAAAAAAAAAAACTTTGCAGTAACGTATCTCGGCCGGTGGTGGCGCTATCGAGTCGAAACCACGCCCAATCGATCGGGCGTCCTCCAATTAGTATATATACCAAGTTTCGAGACTCTACTATAAATTTTGAAAGAGATATGGAGAAAAAACTCATTCAGAGGCAACATATCTGGAGGCAACATATTCGTTTTAAGCCTATAGCCTAACCTAACCCTAACCCTAACCCTAACCCTAACCCTAACATACTGAAAAAACAACCATTTCAATCGACTCAAAAACACCACCATCATGTTTAGCACCCTCAAAATAGTATATATAGCTGACAAATTTGTATTTAAAACTAAAAAAATTTGGAGTGCACAACTTCTAGAAGGGGTGCATTCGAAAACGGAAAGTCCGATCGACTCAAAAACACCACCATCATGTTTGGCACCCTCGAAATAGTATATATAGACATGAAATTTGTACACAACTCTTAAAAAAAAAAAAAAAAAAACTTTGCAGTAACATATCTCGGCCGGTGGTGGCGCTATCGAGTCGAAACCACGCCCAATCGATCGGGCGTCCTCCAATTAGTATATATACCAAGTTTCGAGACTCTACTATACATTTTGAAAGAGATATGGAGAAAAAACCCATTCAGAGGAGACATATCTGGAGGAGACATATTCGTTTTAAGCCTATAGCCTAACCTAACCTAACCCTAAGTCTGTACGACAAATAACCTAACCTAACCCAACTCTAACCCCAACTCTAACACCAACTCTAACCCCAACTCTAACACCAACCCTAAAAATTTTCAAAAAAACACCAAGTCCAAACTCAAAAATACTTCTCACAGAAATCATACCAGGAGAATCAGCGTCACCTGAAACGCCTAGAAAACTTGATCCCTGGGGGTGACAAAAAAAATCTCAGGGGGTGCACTTCCAGGGGGTGCACTCTTCGTATTTATGCCTATAACCTAACCCTATTATTTTCAACAATATCTCATGAACGGAACGTCGTACAGCTAATCTGAACACTTCCGTCTGACATAATTCGACCACGAGGAACACGCCAGACTTGTCCCCGTGTCTCTACGACCTTCCGTTCTCGAGATATAAGCATTTTAATGTTTATTTCCGGTTTTACACAGACTTCCGGTTATCACAGGAAGTCGAGGGTGGTACCAAAAGAAGCGCAATCAAAAAGGGAACACTTTGAACCTGGTTTGAAGTCTCTACGACCTTCCTATCAAGAGATATTTGAGGATCAGTCATTTGACTGATCCTGCATTTACCCCTTATACCTAACCTAACCCTAACCCTAACCCTAACCTAACCTAACCTAACCTAACCTAACCTAACCCTAACACTTTGAACCTGGTTTGAAGTCTCTACGACCTTCCTATCAAGAGATATTTGAGGATCAGTCATTTGACTGATCCTGCATTTACCCCTTATACCTAACCCTGGACTTGTCTGGGCTCTGGACTAACCTAACTCCTAACCCTAACCCTAACTCTAACCCCAACTCTAACACCAACTCTAACCCCAACTCTAACACCAACTCTAACACCAACTCTAACACCAATCCATGCATTTCAATAGGAAAATAGTTTTTTGAAAATATCTCTGGAACAGAAGGTCATAGAATAGATCTGACCACTTCCGCCTGACCAAATTCGACCACGTGAAACACACCAGACTTGTCCCCGTGTCTCTACGACCTTCTGTTCTCAAGATATAAGGATTTTAATGTTTACTTCCTGTTTTACACCAACTTCCTGTTGTCACAGGAAGTCGAGGGTGGGACCAAAAGAAGCGCAGTCAAAAAGGGAAGAGTTTGAACTTGGTTTGAAGTCTCTAGGACCTTCCTGTCAAGAGATATTTGAGGATCAGTCATTTGACTGATCCTGCATTTACCCTATATACCCTAACCTAACCTAACCTAACCCTAAGTCTGTACGACAAATAACCTAACCTAACCCAACTCTAACCCCAACTCTAACACCAACTCTAACCCCAACTCTAACACCAACCCTAAAAATTTTCAAAAAAACACCAAGTCCAAACTCAAAAATACTTCTCACAGAAATCATACCAGGAGAATCAGCGTCACCTGAAACGCCTAGAAAACTTGATCCCTGGGGGTGACAAAAAAAATCTCAGGGGGTGCACTTCCAGGGGGTGCACTCTTCGTATTTATGCCTATAACCTAACCCTATTATTTTCAACAATATCTCATGAACGGAACGTCGTACAGCTAATCTGAACACTTCCGTCTGACATAATTCGACCACGAGGAACACGCCAGACTTGTCCCCGTGTCTCTACGACCTTCCGTTCTCGAGATATAAGCATTTTAATGTTTATTTCCGGTTTTACACAGACTTCCGGTTATCACAGGAAGTCGAGGGTGGTACCAAAAGAAGCGCAATCAAAAAGGGAACACTTTGAACCTGGTTTGAAGTCTCTACGACCTTCCTATCAAGAGATATTTGAGGATCAGTCATTTGACTGATCCTGCATTTACCCCTTATACCTAACCTAACCCTAACCTAACCCTAACCTAACCCTAACCCTAACCTAACCCTAACCCTAACCCTAACCTAACCCTAACCCTAACCCTAACCCTAACCCTAACATACTGAAAAAACAACCATTTCAATCGACTCAAAAACACCACCATCATGTTTAGCACCCTCAAAATAGTATATATAGCTGACAAATTTGTATTTAAAACTAAAAAAATTTGGAGTGCACAACTTCTAGAAGGGGTGCATTCGAAAACGGAAAGTCCGATCGACTCAAAAACACCACCATCATGTTTGGCACCCTCGAAATAGTATATATAGACATGAAATTTGTACACAACTCTTAAAAAAAAAAAAAAAAAAACTTTGCAGTAACATATCTCGGCCGGTGGTGGCGCTATCGAGTCGAAACCACGCCCAATCGATCGGGCGTCCTCCAATTAGTATATATACCAAGTTTCGAGACTCTACTATACATTTTGAAAGAGATATGGAGAAAAAACCCATTCAGAGGAGACATATCTGGAGGAGACATATTCGTTTTAAGCCTATAGCCTAACCTAACCTAACCCTAAGTCTGTACGACAAATAACCTAACCTAACCCAACTCTAACCCCAACTCTAACACCAACTCTAACCCCAACTCTAACACCAACCCTAAAAATTTTCAAAAAAACACCAAGTCCAAACTCAAAAATACTTCTCACAGAAATCATACCAGGAGAATCAGCGTCACCTGAAACGCCTAGAAAACTTGATCCCTGGGGGTGACAAAAAAAATCTCAGGGGGTGCACTTCCAGGGGGTGCACTCTTCGTATTTATGCCTATAACCTAACCCTATTATTTTCAACAATATCTCATGAACGGAACGTCGTACAGCTAATCTGAACACTTCCGTCTGACATAATTCGACCACGAGGAACACGCCAGACTTGTCCCCGTGTCTCTACGACCTTCCGTTCTCGAGATATAAGCATTTTAATGTTTATTTCCGGTTTTACACAGACTTCCGGTTATCACAGGAAGTCGAGGGTGGTACCAAAAGAAGCGCAATCAAAAAGGGAACACTTTGAACCTGGTTTGAAGTCTCTACGACCTTCCTATCAAGAGATATTTGAGGATCAGTCATTTGACTGATCCTGCATTTACCCCTTATACCTAACCTAACCCTAACCCTAACCCTAACCTAACCTAACCTAACCTAACCTAACCTAACCCTAACACTTTGAACCTGGTTTGAAGTCTCTACGACCTTCCTATCAAGAGATATTTGAGGATCAGTCATTTGACTGATCCTGCATTTACCCCTTATACCTAACCCTGGACTTGTCTGGGCTCTGGACTAACCTAACTCCTAACCCTAACCCTAACTCTAACCCCAACTCTAACACCAACTCTAACCCCAACTCTAACACCAACTCTAACACCAACTCTAACACCAATCCATGCATTTCAATAGGAAAATAGTTTTTTGAAAATATCTCTGGAACAGAAGGTCATAGAATAGATCTGACCACTTCCGCCTGACCAAATTCGACCACGTGAAACACACCAGACTTGTCCCCGTGTCTCTACGACCTTCTGTTCTCAAGATATAAGGATTTTAATGTTTACTTCCTGTTTTACACCAACTTCCTGTTGTCACAGGAAGTCGAGGGTGGGACCAAAAGAAGCGCAGTCAAAAAGGGAAGAGTTTGAACTTGGTTTGAAGTCTCTAGGACCTTCCTGTCAAGAGATATTTGAGGATCAGTCATTTGACTGATCCTGCATTTACCCTATATACCCTAACCTAACCTAACCTAACCCTAAGTCTGTACGACAAATAACCTAACCTAACCCAACTCTAACCCCAACTCTAACACCAACTCTAACCCCAACTCTAACACCAACCCTAAAAATTTTCAAAAAAACACCAAGTCCAAACTCAAAAATACTTCTCACAGAAATCATACCAGGAGAATCAGCGTCACCTGAAACGCCTAGAAAACTTGATCCCTGGGGGTGACAAAAAAAATCTCAGGGGGTGCACTTCCAGGGGGTGCACTCTTCGTATTTATGCCTATAACCTAACCCTATTATTTTCAACAATATCTCATGAACGGAACGTCGTACAGCTAATCTGAACACTTCCGTCTGACATAATTCGACCACGAGGAACACGCCAGACTTGTCCCCGTGTCTCTACGACCTTCCGTTCTCGAGATATAAGCATTTTAATGTTTATTTCCGGTTTTACACAGACTTCCGGTTATCACAGGAAGTCGAGGGTGGTACCAAAAGAAGCGCAATCAAAAAGGGAACACTTTGAACCTGGTTTGAAGTCTCTACGACCTTCCTATCAAGAGATATTTGAGGATCAGTCATTTGACTGATCCTGCATTTACCCCTTATACCTAACCTAACCCTAACCTAACCCTAACCTAACCCTAACCCTAACCTAACCCTAACCCTAACCCTAACCTAACCCTAACCCTAACCCTAACCCTAACCCTAACATACTGAAAAAACAACCATTTCAATCGACTCAAAAACACCACCATCATGTTTAGCACCCTCAAAATAGTATATATAGCTGACAAATTTGTATTTAAAACTAAAAAAATTTGGAGTGCACAACTTCTAGAAGGGGTGCATTCGAAAACGGAAAGTCCGATCGACTCAAAAACACCACCATCATGTTTGGCACCCTCGAAATAGTATATATAGACATGAAATTTGTACACAACTCTTAAAAAAAAAAAAAAAAAAACTTTGCAGTAACATATCTCGGCCGGTGGTGGCGCTATCGAGTCGAAACCACGCCCAATCGATCGGGCGTCCTCCAATTAGTATATATACCAAGTTTCGAGACTCTACTATACATTTTGAAAGAGATATGGAGAAAAAACCCATTCAGAGGAGACATATCTGGAGGAGACATATTCGTTTTAAGCCTATAGCCTAACCTAACCTAACCTAACCCTAACCCTAACACAAAAAATACTTACCCGCCAGATCATCTGAAATGAAAAATACTTACCTTCCAAACTCAAAAATACTACATTCAACCTAAAACAAAATAAAATAATTAAAAAAAATCACAAAAAAACACCAAGTCCAAATTCAAAAATCATTCACCCAGAAACCATACCAGGAGAATCAGCGTCGTCTGAAACGCCTAGAAAAATAGGTCCCTGGTGACAAAATTTTCAGACCCATACTAAAAATTTCAAAAAATTCACAAAGTCCAAAGGCAAAAACACTTCTCACAGAAATCATACCAGGAGAATCAGCGTCACCTGAAACGCCTAGAAAACTTGGTCCCTGGTGACAACATTTTCATACACATACTGAAAAAACAACCATTTCCATCGACTCAAAAACACCACCATCATGTTTAGCACCCTCGAAATAGTATATATAGCTGACAAATTTGTATTTAAAACTAAAAAAATTTGGAGTGCACAACTTCTAGGAGGGTGCATTCAAAAACGGAAATTCCGATCGACTCAAAAACAACACCATCATGTTTGGCACCCTCGAAATAGTATATATAGACATGAAATTTGTACACAACTGTAAAAAAAAAAAAAAAAAAAACTTTGCAGTAACGTATCTCGGCCGGTGGTGGCGCTATCGAGTCGAAACCACGCCCAATCGATCGGGCGTCCTCCAATTAGTATATATACCAAGTTTCGAGACTCTACTATAAATTTTGAAAGAGATATGGAGAAAAAACTCATTCAGAGGCAACATATCTGGAGGCAACATATTCGTTTTAAGCCTATAGCCTAACCTAACCCTAACCCTAACCCTAACCCTAACCCTAACATACTGAAAAAACAACCATTTCAATCGACTCAAAAACACCACCATCATGTTTAGCACCCTCAAAATAGTATATATAGCTGACAAATTTGTATTTAAAACTAAAAAAATTTGGAGTGCACAACTTCTAGAAGGGGTGCATTCGAAAACGGAAAGTCCGATCGACTCAAAAACACCACCATCATGTTTGGCACCCTCGAAATAGTATATATAGACATGAAATTTGTACACAACTCTTAAAAAAAAAAAAAAAAAAACTTTGCAGTAACATATCTCGGCCGGTGGTGGCGCTATCGAGTCGAAACCACGCCCAATCGATCGGGCGTCCTCCAATTAGTATATATACCAAGTTTCGAGACTCTACTATACATTTTGAAAGAGATATGGAGAAAAAACCCATTCAGAGGAGACATATCTGGAGGAGACATATTCGTTTTAAGCCTATAGCCTAACCTAACCTAACCCTAAGTCTGTACGACAAATAACCTAACCTAACCCAACTCTAACCCCAACTCTAACACCAACTCTAACCCCAACTCTAACACCAACCCTAAAAATTTTCAAAAAAACACCAAGTCCAAACTCAAAAATACTTCTCACAGAAATCATACCAGGAGAATCAGCGTCACCTGAAACGCCTAGAAAACTTGATCCCTGGGGGTGACAAAAAAAATCTCAGGGGGTGCACTTCCAGGGGGTGCACTCTTCGTATTTATGCCTATAACCTAACCCTATTATTTTCAACAATATCTCATGAACGGAACGTCGTACAGCTAATCTGAACACTTCCGTCTGACATAATTCGACCACGAGGAACACGCCAGACTTGTCCCCGTGTCTCTACGACCTTCCGTTCTCGAGATATAAGCATTTTAATGTTTATTTCCGGTTTTACACAGACTTCCGGTTATCACAGGAAGTCGAGGGTGGTACCAAAAGAAGCGCAATCAAAAAGGGAACACTTTGAACCTGGTTTGAAGTCTCTACGACCTTCCTATCAAGAGATATTTGAGGATCAGTCATTTGACTGATCCTGCATTTACCCCTTATACCTAACCTAACCCTAACCCTAACCCTAACCTAACCTAACCTAACCTAACCTAACCTAACCCTAACACTTTGAACCTGGTTTGAAGTCTCTACGACCTTCCTATCAAGAGATATTTGAGGATCAGTCATTTGACTGATCCTGCATTTACCCCTTATACCTAACCCTGGACTTGTCTGGGCTCTGGACTAACCTAACTCCTAACCCTAACCCTAACTCTAACCCCAACTCTAACACCAACTCTAACCCCAACTCTAACACCAACTCTAACACCAACTCTAACACCAATCCATGCATTTCAATAGGAAAATAGTTTTTTGAAAATATCTCTGGAACAGAAGGTCATAGAATAGATCTGACCACTTCCGCCTGACCAAATTCGACCACGTGAAACACACCAGACTTGTCCCCGTGTCTCTACGACCTTCTGTTCTCAAGATATAAGGATTTTAATGTTTACTTCCTGTTTTACACCAACTTCCTGTTGTCACAGGAAGTCGAGGGTGGGACCAAAAGAAGCGCAGTCAAAAAGGGAAGAGTTTGAACTTGGTTTGAAGTCTCTAGGACCTTCCTGTCAAGAGATATTTGAGGATCAGTCATTTGACTGATCCTGCATTTACCCTATATACCCTAACCTAACCTAACCTAACCCTAAGTCTGTACGACAAATAACCTAACCTAACCCAACTCTAACCCCAACTCTAACACCAACTCTAACCCCAACTCTAACACCAACCCTAAAAATTTTCAAAAAAACACCAAGTCCAAACTCAAAAATACTTCTCACAGAAATCATACCAGGAGAATCAGCGTCACCTGAAACGCCTAGAAAACTTGATCCCTGGGGGTGACAAAAAAAATCTCAGGGGGTGCACTTCCAGGGGGTGCACTCTTCGTATTTATGCCTATAACCTAACCCTATTATTTTCAACAATATCTCATGAACGGAACGTCGTACAGCTAATCTGAACACTTCCGTCTGACATAATTCGACCACGAGGAACACGCCAGACTTGTCCCCGTGTCTCTACGACCTTCCGTTCTCGAGATATAAGCATTTTAATGTTTATTTCCGGTTTTACACAGACTTCCGGTTATCACAGGAAGTCGAGGGTGGTACCAAAAGAAGCGCAATCAAAAAGGGAACACTTTGAACCTGGTTTGAAGTCTCTACGACCTTCCTATCAAGAGATATTTGAGGATCAGTCATTTGACTGATCCTGCATTTACCCCTTATACCTAACCTAACCCTAACCTAACCCTAACCTAACCCTAACCCTAACCTAACCCTAACCCTAACCCTAACCTAACCCTAACCCTAACCCTAACCCTAACCCTAACATACTGAAAAAACAACCATTTCAATCGACTCAAAAACACCACCATCATGTTTAGCACCCTCAAAATAGTATATATAGCTGACAAATTTGTATTTAAAACTAAAAAAATTTGGAGTGCACAACTTCTAGAAGGGGTGCATTCGAAAACGGAAAGTCCGATCGACTCAAAAACACCACCATCATGTTTGGCACCCTCGAAATAGTATATATAGACATGAAATTTGTACACAACTCTTAAAAAAAAAAAAAAAAAAACTTTGCAGTAACATATCTCGGCCGGTGGTGGCGCTATCGAGTCGAAACCACGCCCAATCGATCGGGCGTCCTCCAATTAGTATATATACCAAGTTTCGAGACTCTACTATACATTTTGAAAGAGATATGGAGAAAAAACCCATTCAGAGGAGACATATCTGGAGGAGACATATTCGTTTTAAGCCTATAGCCTAACCTAACCTAACCCTAAGTCTGTACGACAAATAACCTAACCTAACCCAACTCTAACCCCAACTCTAACACCAACTCTAACCCCAACTCTAACACCAACCCTAAAAATTTTCAAAAAAACACCAAGTCCAAACTCAAAAATACTTCTCACAGAAATCATACCAGGAGAATCAGCGTCACCTGAAACGCCTAGAAAACTTGATCCCTGGGGGTGACAAAAAAAATCTCAGGGGGTGCACTTCCAGGGGGTGCACTCTTCGTATTTATGCCTATAACCTAACCCTATGGGAGTTTTTACACTAATTCATTAACACCACACCTACCCTTTCTCAAACCCCAACATCACAGGGGCCTGGGCACTAACCCCAATTACACCACCCCTATGGGAGTTTTTACACTAATTCATTAGAACCCCAAACCCCTCCCTTTTCTAACCCCAACATCACAGGAGTCTGGGCACTAACCCCAATTACACCACCCCTATGAGAGTCTTTACACTAATTCATTAGAACCCCAAACCCCTCCCTTTTCTAACCCCAACATCACAGGAGTCTGGGCACTAACCCCAATTACACCACCCCTATGAGAGTCTTTACACCAAGTTCATTAGAACCCTGAACCTCTCCCTTTTCTAACCCCAACATCACAGGGGCCTGAGGTTTAACCCAAGTGCACCAGCCCTCTCTCTATATATATCAAACACAATATGAATACAACCCTTATGGGGGGATACACTGTGTCTGACTAACACTATACACCTAAAATCCACATCATTAGAGACTAGAACCCCATATACTGATTTTAACACACTTTGTATCTGGGGCACCATTGACTTATAATGGGATGCAGTACTCCTTTAAAAATTCATTTTGACATTATATTTCCTTTACACAATAAAAGATCATTTGAACACACTGAACAAAATAAAAATGTCCTTCTTCAGACACATAATCTAAACACAGAGATCCTGGAGGCTTTTCTAGGTACACGGTGGTGGATTGGTCATGGTCTCTCTCATTCTCTCTACGTACAGGTTACACCAAAGGATGGACTTTCTTCTTTTTTACTGCTCATTCAGAGATCTATTGATGTGTGAATATTGCATATTTTTGTAGATGGGGAGCGGGGGGCTTCTCTGGTTCCTGGGGTGTCCATTGGATTGTCTGGAGTGGTCAGAGCTTGATGGCCCATGCACAACCGGGTCTGGACTTGTCTGGACTCTGGACTAACCTAACTCCTAACCTAACTCCTAACCTAACCCTAACCCTCGAAATAGTATATATAGCTGACAAATTTGTATTTAAAACTAAAAAAATTTGGAGTGCACAACTTCTAGAAGGGGTGCATTCGAAAACGGAAAGTCCGATCGACTCAAAAACACCACCATCATGTTTGGCACCCTCGAAATAGTATATATAGACATGAAATTTGTACACAACTCTTAAAAAAAAAAAAAAAAAACTTTGCAGTAACGTATCTCGGCCGGTGGTGGCGCTATCGAGTCGAAACCACGCCCAATCGATCGGGCGTCCTCCAATTAGTATATATACCGAGTTTCGAGACTCTACTATACATTTTGAAAGAGATATGGAGAAAAAACCCATTCAGAGGAGACATATCTGGAGGAGACATATTCGTTTTAAGCCTATAGCCCTAACCCTAACCCTAACCTAACCTAACTCTAATTCAACGTGTCTATATCTCAAAAACCAAAGCTCAGATCGACTCAAAAACTGCACCAATCGATCGGGCGTACTCAAATTAGTATATATACCGAGTTTCGAGACTCTACTATAAATTTTGAAAGAGATATGGAGAAAAAACTAATTCAGAGGCAACATATCTGGAGGCAACATATTCGTTTTAAGCCTATAGCCCTAACGTCAGGGTTAGAGTAGGGTTGGGGTTAAAGCAGGGTTAGGGTTAGGGTTAGAGCAGTTAGGGTTAGGGTTAGAGCAGGGTTAGGGTTAGGGTTTTGGAAGTCCAGGGTTACTATAATTGGGGTTGGGAAAGGGGAGGGGGTATTATAGTACAATGATATAAAAACCAGTGTTCAAGCATGTATTTAAAAGTATTTTGTTTATGTGGCAACTGGCACTGACAATTATACAGACAGGGACAAAATTAAATGTGAATAAAAAATAGGATGGTTTGAAAATCATAAGTGCAAAATAAAAAGAAAAGGGGGGAATTAAGTGTTTTCTTCAATAAGTGCTTAACCAAATCCACAACAAATCCACACATGATACGTTTTCCTGCCCCATGTGTGAGTGTCAGTTGCCCATTTCTACTTATCAATGCTTTATGCCTTAATACGTGTGTAAATAAATAAAGAAATAAAACAAATCAGTCTACACTTGTAAAATTGTACATTAATTGGTGAATTCATGCATACTGCATACTTAAATAAATAATTTTTTTTTACATTTTATAAAACAATTAATAATTTGCTTAAACATACTTTTATTTTGAAATTCTCCTCTCTTTCTAAATGGTCTTAATGTTTTAACAGATGCTTGCCCGCAGGTGGCGCTATCTTTATGACTGTGCTCCTGTATACCTTTAAATGATTAAATACCCTCTTTCCTGGATGCGGATGATTTTATAGTGAATTCGAAAAAAGTAAAAGGTAAGTTACAAACCACATTTTAAATTGTTTTAAAAACACACACTTAACTCCTAAAAACACACACTTGACTCATTATAAAAAAAATCTATAAGGCCACCTGGATGAATGGTTTTAAGAACCTTTATCCACTTTATCTCAACTGCTTGTCTCTGAAATATGTGACCATGTGACATTGTGTTCAAGCCCGTTATAAGCAAATGATTAATTAAATGCTGTTCAAAAAAGGTTCATTAAGGACTATGGTTTTGTTACATTTTCTCATATAGTAGAGATGTTATTTTAGTCCACATTCCATTGTATTTTTAGTTTCTCCTATATATAGTTTTTTGCACACTGTACATTGATTGGGATAAATGATATTAAAAGTTTTAAGTTCAATTTCACTCAATGTTAATCTGCCCACCCCATTGACATTATTTGAATTTTTAGGGTGAGAGAGTTAGGGTTAGGGAGACTCGCCAAGGTCGTTTTAGGCCATTTTTAGTGGGGATTTAGCCCCCGAAAATTCTTCTCAGCCCCCCTAAAAATGTTGCTAAGTTAGCTTGATAAACTGTACAGGGATTCGTGATCGCTTCAGTCCCCCTTAAATTTCATTTGAAAACTGCACAGGGCAGACTTCAGCTCTTTCCCCTCGGTGACTTTCAGCAAGTTCAGCCCATCTATGCAATACAGTGGAATACTCCAATAAGGTGGCAGAGCTTGAGGGGTGTCTGAGGTGTCCAAATTTAAAGAGCTACTTTGACTTCCTCAAATATTAAATTTCCTATTAATTGAAGTGTTTATTTTGTCTTGCTGCAGCACAGCACATTGTTAAAAACAAATATTAAGAAAATATTAACATTTTACAACAGAACTCGACGCCATGTTTTTTTCTTGAAGTAATATTTTTAATGTGTTGATAAGATTACCCTTGTTGGATTGGACTGCTGCCTTGAACTTAAAAATGCATTGTGTGAGCGGCACAGCACTTCCTACCCAACTATAGAGCGTATGCAATAACGTCACTTTTACACGTGACCACGGCGCAGCTCACCCTGTTGAGTGGCAAAACATTTAGCAAAATGGCTGGCTGTTCCAGCGGCGATCACAAAATGTTCAGTATAACTGACAATTATCAACAAAAATTTAATTTAGTTAGCCTTGATAGTGACCCTAGCAACTTGTTAATCCACCTGTGGTCAGTGGACAATGGCATGTGGCCAGACATATGCTTTTCCCGATACGTACCTTGCAATATTGTTAAATCTGTTAGTATAGTATCGCATCAACAGCTTTTTCAATTTAGATGTGTTTTCCCAGTGTTTTTAATGATTTTACACTGTACTCAAATTCTGCCACTCTGTATTTTGCCACTCAGTGGGCGTAACCGCAGTCACTTTTACTGAAGGTGACGTCACGTCACAATAGAGGAATAGTTTAAAATTGATTATCTTAAACATTTTATTGCATTTGGTCTTATAATTCTACCTGTTAAGTCTCTCCCTACTGAAAAATCCAGCTAAGACAAGCATAAATTGTTGGATTTAGCTAGTTTAAGGTGGCAGTAGCTGTTTTAAGCGGGTCCTCCCAGCCTGGCAAAGCTGGTGGGTCAGCTGATCTTCCAGTCTGACCAGCTTAGTCCAACTGGACCAGCTTAAAAAGTGACACAGCTAGACCAGCATGCTACACCCAGTAAAACCAGCTAAAACCAAGCTGGGAGACAAGCTAGAACCAGCTCACCAGCTTATGCTGGTCTTAGCTGGATTTTTCAGTAGGGCTGTCACTTAAGGTAACTAAATAAGAAGAGAAAATCTAACTATAACTTTGTAACAAAGAAAAATCCTAATTTATCCTAAATAGGTTCAATTCCTTCTTTACAAAAGTGTTAAGTGTATCGTGGAGTTAGATTTTACAAAAGTCACTGAAGATAACATGAGATCTTTTGTTTTATTGACAGTAAATCAGATGGGAAAAATAGAAAAGTTTAAAATTCAGTCTTACATTATGTTTACATGCCAGTAATACATGAAGTCAGTGCACTAGCCTATAGGAATATTTATCTGTAAGAATCTAAAAGATGTACCTTTCCCACCCCCACTAGTTAACTTGTAAGCAAACCCAATATATATCTTTATATCCTGTTTAAATTCACATTATATGTTCACATGGTTTTGATAATCCTTTTCAGGGTGGCATTTTCTCTAATCATATATTTTGATGACAAGCTCATCCTGTCTTTAAGGTTACATATATAAAATGCATATTATAGAAATGCTATGTGTCGGGTTTTTCCATTGTATAACACACTGTTTATTTTCTGGCCTGTTCAGTTAAAGTTTTCCCCAGTGATTAATGATCTTGCATTTGCTATGTATGGGAAATATCCTTTGGTTAACTGCAGGTTGGTTTTGGTTGGGGCAAGGAGGGTATTTTAGGTACATGTTCCAGACCCTACTTCCCTGTTTTAGTACCACTTCCCCTTATGTAGGTTGAACACAAAGCTGTCTAGGTTGTCTACCAAAAGTGCATGTTTGCAGAGTTAATTAGTCATACGATTATTGTCTCGACGGATTCGTTAATGTGTTGATCACGAGATTGTGCCAGACATTACCCAGGTAACTAACGTTTCCTTTTTGCATCCTATATAATGTGAGGGATGTCTACTAAAATTTGGTCTATTATTGAACGGCATTTGGTGTCAGTGTCTTTCATGGCCCCTGATATATCAGAACTCTCTGCTGCTCAGCTCAGACCTCCAGACTACTAAAAAATCTCATACCTCTAGACCTGCTTAGAATTAGATTCTAACATTATCTAATGTGGGGTAATATGAAGAAATCAGCAGTCATGAGATTCATGCATGCTTTTTTGGTGCTTTTTGCACATCGTTTTCTTTGATGGACTATGGACCCCATAAAGTAGCCTTGCACACCCTGGCAAACTCATTTATTTATAGCTCTGCCACTCTTTGTATATAGACCTAACCTTACACTGTATTTAATATATATATATATATCTATATATATATATATATATATATATATATATATATATAATTTATTTATTCTATTTTTCTGTCATTGGGGGGCTGAGCCCCCCTAAAAAGAAAATTCTAGAATAGCCCCTAAGGCTCGCCCTTCGCTTCTCATGTATGAGCTTCTGTAACTGAGACACCTCGTTCATGAGGAACTAAGTGAGGCCACATTCACCTGTAGTGTCTTGGGCAAAAAGGTTGACTCCCTCATAGCTAGTTCAACAAACGTTTACATTCAAAGACACTGTATGTAGAAATACGTCCTTACTTTTACTTTAATATTACAGTTTGATAGTGTTATTGTAATTACTAATACATTTCTATACAAGAACAAATAAATTTATAATAAAACTCAGCAATAAGAACAGAGAAGATCCGAGCTGGCTCTTTGCCGGTGCTTTTTCGAAAAAATCTGAATAGTCTAGGTTCAAGCTTTCTAGAAATGCTTTATACCATTTGAGACCATTATTTTTTTGGTAAAATGTTCAGCAGCACCCCAACCAAATTTAAACAGCAGCTAGTACTCAAAGTAATATTCCATAACAAAAAAAAACCCTGTTTGATGCTGTTAAAATACACTTGACGTTATACATTATAAAGATTCTTACTTTTCACTATCATTTCCCACATGCATAATTTTAAATTGTGTAAGGTTTTACAAAAACTTCATGCCGCCTAACATCTCTTAACTGTTCTGCGTCTTAGGACCAGATTGGGGTCATTGTAGATTTGCTTCTCATCATCACTGCTCCAACACCTTACAATGCCCCAAATAAAGTGTTATTCGTTTGTCTTGATAAGAAGTATTCTGTAGTCTTTAAGCCGTGTCCATAACCAGTACTGTTAATAAGATAGGATGATTAAAGTCTAACGAACATTAGGCGTCTAAAACAGCTTGACTAGAAACCCAAAAAGGAAATGAAGTTCACCATATCTTGTGATTGCAGAAGTTCTCATTTCAAGCTGTCATTTAATTTCCTAAAGACTTTAATGCACTCCTAAACTTATGGTTTCCAGTGCACAAAGATACAGATGGGTGATTCTCACAAAATCCTGGTTTTAAAATGTCAAACATGATTTTTTTTCATTAAAAAACTTTCTTTTATTCATTAAAAAACACGATCTGATAAAACAATTTTGAATGTTTGTTTTTTAAAACTCCATTAACATAAAAATTTGTACCTCTCAATACCTCTTAAGATTTTAGTTATCATACATATTTAGACATTACAGTTTTCTCGGTTGCTTAAACATATTTCTTGAAATTATGCCTAATATTCTCAAAACAGTAAACACAATTCCATAACATCTCACTCAATTCTCCAAGCATCCTATTTTCAGGTCAAAATGACGCTCTACACTCAAAACCATTCACTCTTACTGAAAAACCAAACTTTTCAGCTTTAAAAAAACACACAACAACAAGGGTGTCAAACATACGGCCCGTGGGTGTCAGGATTCTGCCAGAGTCTTGTTTGATATTTATATCTAGTTAAATATGGCAGGGTTCGACAGTACAATGTTTGTGTGGGAAAACGTGGTCTTAGTGTTGTTATACTAGACCACGTTTTTCCCATGTCCCGTCTCTTTTTCCCCGCTCCCTTGTATTCTCTTGTATTTGTGTCAGTCGTCATTTCATTTTTTTACGTCTCTTGATGTCATTTAATGTGCTTTTGATGTATGTCGCCGTATCGTGTCTTGTCTAGTCAAGTTAAACTTTAAATATTAGTCTGTGTTATCTGCTTTCCGCTGTTTCGGAGTTTCAGCTGCTGGTCGATCTCCTGTGGATGTTTATCTCTCCGCTGTGGATTTACTACACGCTGTTGGATTGATAAGAGACTTTATTCCCCTAGAGACTGTGCCATCTGTTTTGCAACTCACAACAAGCAGCGGAGTTTTGGCCCTTAAGGGTGTGCACGGTTGTGGGCTTCTAATGACTGTTCCTCTGTATGTTCTTAGAATGCTGTGGTGCCTGTTGAGAGCCCGTCTGGCTCAGCCCATCAACCCTCCTGTTTCTCCGCCTGTGGTCCAGCTGCGGAGGTTTGGTAATTCGGCCGTATGTTATTTAACATACGGCCCACAAAGGTGTCCAATCCGGCCCGCATCATGATTTATACAGTTTTATTAAATATGAAAAACATATTTTAAAAAACCTTTCAGGCGGGCGTCTATTTCGTTCCCTTTCGAGGAACTCGAGCTGCGTCGCCATAGCAACGCTTTGGGGAACGCCTCGGCGTGACTAATCTGAAGCACGTGTAAAACATAAACAATGATGAGATAATTGTATACTGACCGTGATGCCGTGCGGACCAGGGGTATAAGAAGGCATCCCACACAAACACACTCGCTACAAGTGCCGAAGCAAGTGCCTGCAGGGATGCAGGGAGTATGGCATGGAGACGCAGCGTCTCGTTCCCTTCTCAGGGAACCAGGGTTACATACGTAACCCGAGACGTTCCCTTTCGAGGAACTCGAGCTGCGTCACCATAGCAACGCTTTGGGGAACGAGATGCCCACGCTTCCATACTACCAAATGCCTGTAGCGTGTATAACTGAACACAGTCAAAGCAAAGAACCTGGGACCCTAAAGAGGGGTCTATGTCCAAATTATAAATCTGACGAAGGTGAGCGGTGAAGAACAACCGGCCGCATCACATACGTCCTGGAGCGAAACGCCTGACCCTAAGGCCTTAGTGGCAGCCATACCCCGAGTAGAGTGGGCACTCACAGAGACGGGTGAGGGTATACCCTAATGTTCATAAGCCAGTGAGATAGCATTTACTATCCATCTGCTCAAAGTCTGCTTGGTCACCGGTAAACCTTTTCTGGGTGAACCAAAGCACAAAAATAACTGCTTGGACTCCTCCACTGAGCAGTCCTGTAAACATATGTATCCAGTGCTCACACAGGACACACCAAATTCAGCTTTTCCTGGTCCGCGCTCCTGAAGGGGGGAGGACAAAGGGCCTGCAGAACAATGGGCCTCGGCACATAGTTCAGCACCTTAGGAACATATCCTGGCTTTGGGTATATAAAAGCCTTAGCCATCCCTGGTGCAAACTCAGACCTGCAGGGGAAACTGACAGGTCCCCCACTCGCTTTAGAGAGGTAATAGCAGAAGGAACACACAGTCTTAAAGGCCAGAAACCTATCTGGCAAAGTCTCAAGTGGCTTGAACGGAGCCAACGAGAGCCCTTCCAGCACGACCGCTAGGTCCCAAGTAGGCACCCTAGTGCGGCTAACAGGTTGCAACCTGCGAGTGCCACAAAGAAAGCGAGCCACTTATGTGTGTCTACCCACTGATGAGCCTTCCACAAGAGTATGGTAGGCAGAAACTGCTGCCGTTAAACCTTAATGGTGGAAGGAGTAAACTCAGAAACGCTCCTGCAGAAACCTCAGAACTACGTCGACAGGGCAGTAAACTGGGTCTGTCAGATGAGCTGAACACCAAGAGGTGAAAATTTCCCACTTAAGGGAATAAAGTTTCCCCGTGGAAGGACAACACAACCGGGGGGAAGGCATACAGACGTAGCCTTGGCCATGCCTGTACCATGGAAAACCACAGTGGGCAAAGTGTGGTGTCCTGTGATGCAAACAGATCTACCTCTGCGCGTCCAAACCTTTTCCAGATGTGGTTCACCACATCTAGATGAAGTCTCCACTCCTATCGGAGATGTCTGTTGTCTCGAAGGGGCATCTGCCACATACAGGTGGCGTGGTATGTAGACTGCCCTCAGAGAGTCCAGAAGTGTATGGTAGGCAGAAACTGCTGCCACCTATACCTTAAAGGTGGAGTAATGATATGGTCTCCACAACCTCAGTTGGTAGCATGACATTCTTCCAAAGGAGTATGGTAGGCAGAGACTGCTGCCACCTAAACCTTATGGTGGAAGGAGTTAACCCAGCAGAGAATTGCTCCTGCAGAAACCTCAGTACCACGTCAAGGGGCAGTTGACTGGGTCTGTCAGGTGAGCTGAGCACCGAAAGGTGAAATTTCTCTACTTTAGGTCATAAGCTTCCTCGTTGAGGGAGCTCTGAAGTAATCATCTGGTTCCCACAACCTCATTCGGGAGCATGAGGTCCTTCCAAAGGAGCATGGTAGGCAGAGACTGCTGCCACCTAGACCTTAAGGGTGGAAGGAGTTAAGCCAGCAGAGAATTGCTGCTGCAGAAACCTCAGTACCACATAAACAGGGCAGTTGACTGGGTTTGTAAGAGGAGTTAAACACCAATAGGTGAAATATTCTCCACTTAAGGGCATAAAGCTCTCTTGAGGGTTGTCCAGATGAGATATGAAGTCCTTCTAGAAGGAGTATGGTAGAGGCAGAAACTGCTGCCATCTAAGCCTTAAGAGTGGAAGGAATTAAGCCAGCAGATAATTGCTCCAGCAGAAACCTCAGTAACACATAAACAGGGCAGTTGACTGGGTCTGTCAGGTGAGCTGAACACCATGAGGTTAAGCTTCTCCACATGGGGCCTAAGCTCCTGATGGAGCTCTGGAGTAATCATATGGTCTCCACAACCTCAGTTGGGAGCATGACATCCTTCCAAAGGAGTATGGTAGGCAGAAACTGCTGCCACCTAAGCCTTAAGAGTGGAAGGAAGTAAGCCAGCAGAGAATTGCTCCTGCAGAAACCTCAGTACCACATAAACAGGGCAGTTAACTGGGTCTGTCAGGTGAGCTGAACACCATGAGGTGAAGTTTCTCCACTTAGTGCCTAAGCTCCTGGGGGAGCTCTGGAGTAATCATATGGTCTCCACAACCTCAGTTGGGAGCATGACATCCTTCCAAAGGAGTATGGTAGGCAGAGACTGCTGCCACCTAAACCTTAAGAGTGGAAGGAGTTAAGCCAGCAGAGAATTGCTCCTACAGAAACCTCATCACCACATAAACAGGGCAGTTAACTGGGTTTGTCAGGAGTAAAGTATGGTCTCCACAACCTCAGTTGGGAGACCTGAGCCTACGAGCCTGGCCCCCTCAGAGGCCAAACCAACAGGACATATCTCTGGCAAGCTTCCTCCAGAACTTCTGTGGCAGAGTGATTGGGGAAAAAAGAAAGCCACATTGGGCAGTGTGTGCGGTCCTGAGACGCAAACAGAACCACCTCTGCGCGTCCAGATCCTCTCCACATGTGATTCACCACATCTGGCTGGAGTCTCAACTCCCTAGCAATGGGTGTTGCCAGCTTTCCATAATCGCAACAACCTGTGAGGGATGCGTCTGTTGTCAGCGTCACACATCGACAACGCGCACCCAACACAGGACCTTGGGACAGAAGCCATGGCTTTCTTCCTGTTACCAGAGCACGCAAACAACGGTGCGCGACTTTGATCATGCGAGACGGGTTTCCCCTCGGGAAAAACCCTCCCATGTTGAATGGAGACATAAGCTCTAATGTAAGGAATCAGTCCTCGATCTGATTGCATCACAATTGGTTTCAGTAACAGCATAGAACTGAGCTGCATCACTGAACGATTCCCCTACTTTTGGAACATTAAAGTAAAGGCTGTAAGCTGCCATTTCTCATGTGGAGGTTCTACAGCCTCCTTCACAAGAATGTAGCCATGCTCCACTACTGAAGCCAGCTGTATGCAGGTGAAGGTTAATGGCGGCTGCCTGTCGTAATACGCACCGAAGGGAAGCAGGCACCACGAATGAGGTGTGAGCTGCTTTGCTTCAATAAGAAAGTGAGTGCCACGAACGAACACATCACCCGCCTCAGCAGATGAGGGTCCCGAATCGTAACACACAAAATCATTATCTGACGGCGCACCAGTGGCCGATCAGGAGAATAAATGCTGTGCACAGCTGTACAAGCAACACACAGCATAGACACAAAATCACTGTTTGACTCATCAAACAATGACAAACAGCTCATGCAGGCTGTGACAGGCAGATACACATACATAGCCTACACATACAGGTGTAAAAAACGTATGCATATATAATACCTCCATACTGTTAAAAGAGGAGGCTTCACATGGAAACTGCACGTTTAGCCTTAAACAGTAGGCGGATTATGAAGAGGATTTATCTCTCCGGAGATAGACAGCTGAAAATATATGGCTCTCACGCAGGGCGCCTTCCCGATCCGGCGAGTGAGAGAGAGAGAGAGGGACTTCACATGCAGGCGGAGATACCGCCGCCTGCGCGAAATCATATGGCGACTCCCGCGAGTGCAACCGTCGCTGAGAAGCGGGATTGCAGCCTCGAACCCAAGCTTCCTAGAGAGCGAGAGACAGATGTCACGGGTGTAGGCGGGGATACCGCCGCCTGCACGCATGAGTGCAGTCACCGCTCTGCCTCGACAGAAGCGGGACCGGACCCGTGAGGGCGCGAGCCTGAGATATCCTTCTCTAAGCGCGAAGCTGGAGCGCAACACGTGCACGGGAATGCTCACAGTGCACACAGCCAGTTTCCTCAAAAGCCAACTGTGCGTCCTGCGCTCGAAGACACATATACATGTGTATCCTTGTCTGTGATATCGCGCTGACAGGGAGATACACATACTTGAACTTCTTAAACATACTTCAGATTTATGCAAACATACACGTAGTCACTTGCTGAGGCACTAAAAGCGAGTGTGTTTGTGTGGGATGCCTTCTTATACCCCTGGTCCGCACGGCATCACGGTCAGTATACAATTATCTCATCATTGTTTATGTTTTACATGTGCTTCAGATTAGTCACGCCGAGGCGTTCCCCAAAGCGTTGCTATGGCGACGCAGCGTCTCGTTCCCTTCTCAGGGAACCAGGGTTACATACGTAACCCGAGACGTTTTTAATATGAGAGACTTGTGGAAAGCAGCAAAACGCGGAACATAGAATAAACACGGTGCCCAAAATTCCTGCTGTTTTATTGTTTCTGCTCCGCTAAAGATCCACTGATTCCGGGAACCCACTTCGTGTTTTCCCGCTCGCTCCGCAGCATCTCTGTGTCCAATCTCTGCCTGGAGAGCGAAGACGACAGTTTCCGAAGTTCGTTGCATTAACAGGTAGATTCATTACATTAAATCAGTTGTTACAGTTTTTCTCAATTGCTTGATCTGCATAAGAGTTCTGTTTTGTCTTTTTGTACAAGTGCTAAATGCACAGTTTGTTTTTGTTTTGCAACATGCATTTAGCCTACAGTGAACAATAAACAATTATTTCTCAAGCTTCAAGGGATAGTTCACCCAAAAATGAAAATTCTGTTATCATTTACTCACCTTCATGTTGTTACAAACCTGTATAAATGTCTTTGTTCTGATGACCACAAAGGAAGATATTTTGAGAAATGTTTGTAAGCAAACCATTCATGGACCCCATTTACTTACATAGTATACCTTTTTCCTACTATAGAAGTGAATTGGGTCCACGAATGGTTTGGTTATAAACATTTCTCAATATATTTTCCTTTGTGTTCATCAGAACAAAGAAATGTATGTGGGTTTGTAACAAAATGAGCGTGAGCAAATGATGACAGAATTTTCATTTTTGGGTGAACTATCCCTTTCATGTCCTGAGCATTGTGTTTTCTATTTTTTCTACGTAGTGTTTAGTGACTGTTCCGTAGTGTTTTTTAATTTTGATTGACCCGGGGCACGATTTGACAACATAGTTCAGTTTTGAGCACAGATTGAACTGTTTTGAGGTGAAAGTTTGGTTTTGCAAGAAGAGTCTAAGGTATTGTGAATGTTGCTTGAAAATTGGGTTTTGTGTTCACAGTTTAGAGCAGGGGTGTCAAACTCATTTTAGGCTGAGGGCCGGATGGTAAATAATGCCACGAAGTGCGGGCCGGATAATTTTTTTAAACCTTAGTGTGCTCATAATTGTGTTAAAATTAACTAAACAAACCAATTAATTAATTTGTTTAGCAAGAAAACTAGAGAAACACACAGCTCTGTGAAAACTACATTTCATAAGGTCACACTCATACTGTACATATTAAACACACAAATTTAAATCTGTACAAAATCCACTGGCCTTAGGTTGAAAAGCTTAAATTTTTACTTCTTTTGCCTTAATGCCAAAATTATTTATAAACCATTCACTGTTCTTTGGAATATATTTGTAATGAGAACAGTCATTTGGAAAATGAAAATGCTAGATGGGGCAGTGGCCCAAACCAAAAATGGCACTATTGGGGTGGTACTATTATTATGGTTTCAACAAAGTATTATAAATATTATGTGTTATATTACTAGCATCAACTTAGACATGTGATTATAATGGGAAATATAATAACAAGTATTAAAGTGTGACAATCTGCTAAATATTCAATATGATTTACCTGCTGGCTTGATGGAGCTTTGAATCCATGTTTGTGGGTGATTCTCACGAAAACTTGGTTGTAAAAATGTCAAGCATGAAAATTTAAAAATTGCTTAAATTTACTTTTTTTTCCACCTGACATTAGAAACAAAGTCTGAAGTATATGGGAACATTAATTTAAAAACTTTTACTTATCATTTAACACTTTTTGTAACATAATTTCAAAAATAAGTCCTAAAAGATCTCATTACCGCAACAGTCAGAAAACATCAACACTGTTAGAAAAGCTAATATATTTTCACATTTTTAAAAATTGATTATTAATAGTCATGCACAGTAAATTGAAATTCTGAAATAATATTTATTTTAAATTTAACGTTTTTTTTATTTTGTTTTATTTAGCTCATATACCGCAACACCTTCCACAATTTACAACTATTTTTTTTTATATTTCGAAGAAACCTGACACATTTTCAAAATGACATGACAAACCTGAAAGAACATAATTTAGAGATTCTGCACATGCATTTAAAATCAAAGTATTATGCTTCTATTAATAAAATTAACATTTAATAAGCATCTGTTGCGGTAATGATACATAGGTTTCGGAAATGAGGTTAATTATTTCGGTAATGAGAATACGTATACTAGCCTGAGATTTTGTTAAAAACAAATTTTAAAGTAGAAAGTCTGATAATATTTACAGCATCATGCGTTCAAGTTCAAAACTGTTTTATTATGTAGTCTTTGAAAAAAATATTAAAGAAAAAACATTAGAACAGGAAGGCTTATATTAATATTCCTTTATGTCATATTTAAGTCCCCATTTATGCATTTAACATACTGAAATAAGATGGTCTTGATGACATATGCTGCCTACAAATGCGAGCTCTGAAGGCTGCAGCCATCGGATTGAGAAATGGCCAGCTAATGTCAGCTGGATATCACAAAACATTTGTGTAAATTAGATGAAAAATATTTCCTTGCTGGATATGATGACCTTTTACCATTCTGTATCTGTTTCGATTAGAGAGAGAGAGAGAGAGAGAGAGAGAGAGAGAGGCTGTATCCGAAACTTTAGACAGCTGACTTGTTCCCTAGCTGCCTTATGAGACAATGACTTTGGCTGCATAATGGCAGCTCCGAGAAATGCTTTAGGACAGACTTCATAGGCAGCAAAATTGAATTCAGGTTGAAATGTAAGCAGCCCTCTCTGTGTTCCGGGATGTCGCAAATCTGCTTGTGGTGCGGAGGTCTGATCGACCCACCCAATTCACACGAGCTCTGCCAGCAAAGAGCCGCTGGTGGTCGTCCTCCCCTCGCTCAACCGGTTCAGTTTGTCGCCGAGAGCCTGTGTCCTGAACCAGGAGCCGCCAGGTCTGTTTCCTTTGGGTTTCCGGCGGAGGAAGATGAGATGTCTCTGACAGCGTTGGATGGAGACTGGGACCAGGCTCCACATGGTGCATCAGACACACAGCCATCCTTCTACAAGGAACTGGTGCGCATTCTCTTCAAAGCCGTGCAGGACTTGGAGATTGAGTGGAGCACCCCACAAGAACCCCAGAGAAGCAAGCTTGACTTTTGTTTTCTTCACTCAGGCCGCCCCGCTGATGCTTGGAGGAAAGTCACCAAAGTGTGGGCTACCCCTCCCCCCATTTTTTTTCTTAGGTAGGCTACCTGTGTATTCCCCCCATCAAGGACGCTGTGGCTGCTCACCTCTGCCCCTTGTCCACTTCCTTGGATGGTGTGGCACAGCTTTGAGGGTAGTGAAGCCTCATGACAGCACACCAGTCCGAAAAAGCATACCCGCGCCGAGAGAGGCTCTGTCTGCATTGCACACTATGGCGGTCCTACAGATCTTTTAGGCGCAGGTGCTTAAGGCTCTAGATGAGGGCAGCACGGATCTAAATACCTTCAGGGATCTGAGAATGGCTACGGATTTCACGCTAAGGGCCAAGAAGACCACTCATGGTGGTCATGCACAGTCACGCCTGTTTCTCCATCCGGACTGTTTGGTGACACGGTGGGCACAATCACGGAGCATTTCTCGGAAGCGGTGAAGAGCTCTAAGGCTATGAACCACTTCCTACCTCACCACCCTGTGTCTCATGGACCAGAACCGGTGGTGCATCACAAGAGTCCATGGCACAAATCCTCCAGTATATGATGCAAGAAACTGGGTCCTGGGGGACTGCCGTCCGGAACGAAGCCGCTCAAAAACAGAGCATTTTTCTCCTCAGTTGGTTTTGTGTTGCTCGCCCCAGGGCCCGTCCTCACATAAGCGTCTACAACACGCCCCGCCACTCTCGAACACGACCCACATGCTGCGAAGACAGCAGAGGCGGAAAGGGTTAACGCACAGTCCTAATGAATTGCGCAGCAACCCGCTTTCTGTCACAGCGCCGGGCGCTTTTAGGCCATCCTCTCTGGTGTCTGTGACTCCCGCACTGGGCAGAAAGGAGGTGCCGCCTTTAGTCTCCCTTTGTCCCTCGCCCCCAGGCAGCAATCTGATGCTGCAGACAGCGCGCGTTGTGCAGTCACAGGTAGCTGAGATGCTGGCACGCATGGGATCCAACTTTGTGGATCTTGTGATCCAACTGATGTTGCAGCGCCTAGATGCATGGCGTGCCATCGCTAGGTTGTTTTTGATACCTGAAAGTGGAAAGAAAGCATAACATTAAATTAGCATGTCTCACAACATGGGAGAAAAAAATGTATGTACACATCATCATATAGTATAGACTTGTTGCGTTGTGTTGTGTGTGTGTCATGTACATTTCCTAACACTGTAGTGTGTTTTTTGCTAATTACACCTGCTAGTAATATCTCCAAACCTAACCTCTTTCTTTCCTTCCTTCTGTGCTCCTCGAGCCATTCTGGGTTGCTGTTAAATTTCTCCCTTAACTTTGTCAACCTGGCCTTTGCTAAAGCTTTTTTCTCACTTGCTGACTGTCTACAATGAAGCATCATAAAGCAAAATATCAACAGTTATAACATTTTAAATTTATCTTAAATTCATAAGAGATATTTAAATGTAATAAACAATATGCTTAAATTCTCATTTCCGAAACAGAAGTTCTCTTTACCGCAACTGCTATTAAATGGTTGCGGTATATGAGAATGGTGTTGCGGAGAATGAGGTACCCCAGTATGTTTTGCTAAAAATAGAGAAGCCACGTAGGCTTTGCTCATTTTTTATTCAGTGCATATAATTAGACTTTAATAAAGAACATTTTCATAAAAAATTGTAAATCAAACAATTTTCGAAATGTAGAAAACTACCTGTTTCGGTAATGATAATCAAAATGTCGTGTAAGCATTCTGACAAGAGAATATTTCAAATTTAACTGGAAAGATATAAAGAGATGATCTTACCTGGTAGCCATCTTGAAGTAACTGGTCCATCTGCTTGGTCACTCAAAATCAAACTTTATTAAAATTCTGTATGTGTGCTTAAACTGTTCTCAAAAAGTGTTGCGGAGGATGAGAACACCAGGCATGGACATATCAATTTCCTAATTTTTCTTCATTATTATTATACATGAATATTCAGTAAATTATTTTTCTGTCATCTAAAGTAGTCTAGCAAAACATCCATTTATTTTTTTTCTAAATATTTTTGTTTTAATATGTTTAAATTACAGCATAACGCATGTTCAAACACAGCCGGACGCATTGCGGTAATGAGAATTTCAGCAGAAAATGAGATAAAATTGACAAATTATAAATTCTTATGTTGAAATCACACATTGTGCAAGGTAGAACACAGTATTGTGTTAATTCTGAGGCTTTTTAATATTACTATATTACACATTTTATATCTAAAATCATTAGTGCCGTGGTGTTTCAATGGTTTCGTGAGAATCACCCTTGTAATGTTGAACTGCCTTCAGCAGCCTCCCTTTCCGTTCTCTGTCGTTATTTTGTGAAGGCATTGGTGTTTTTTTATTTTTTGTCTACAAAGTGTGCCAACAACAGCAAATTTAGTGTTTATATTAACTTAGATCTGATCGGGAACATTAAATCCCTTATGTGTTATTTCTCTTAAAAATGAGACTTGTTCTTTTTAATCCTCAATGAGCTTGTGCTCAAACTTTAATGTACGAACCATTCAACAGCATAACATTCTCTGATCTGCCTCTTATTTTACTCCTCTATCATTCAACATGCACCATAGTCATATAACACGGTAGTTCCCTCTACTGGTCACATTTAGTATCACATGTGATTCATTACCTATCAACACATCCCCCTTTCTTTAAAGTTGAACTGAACATGCCTCAATATGTATATTTATATTACACTGGGATTGTGAACAACAAGTTTCAAATAATTATTTTTTTAAACACAAAATTGGAACATTACATATTCAGTCCATTCATTTACAAATCGAGTCTGACTGGTCTTTTGACTTGACGCTCAGATCTTCTCAAGACCTGTGACCCTACGTGACCATCATTTGTGTCCACATGTACACATTCATTTGATTTCAGGTCTGGTGTTGTTTCTGCATGTGACACAGGAGCAATTCCATCTTCATCTTCACATTCTGTTTCTTTGAAAGTCTCTTTGGTTCTGAGAAGGTGACGACGGTTCCTTCTTAGCACATGACCCTCCTCAGTTCTTACTTCATATGATCTCGGTCCAATCTCCTGAAGAACAGTAGCTTTTCGGTGCCACGCATCCTGATCTTGGATACGCACCACATCATCTTTGGCAAGTGGCCTGAGGGTTTTGGTTGCCTTGTCATAATACTGTTTTTGTTTCCATTTCAAATTCTCCAGTTTTGTCTGTACCTCTGCATTTCCTTTGATGTCTGAATAGCAAGGCAGGGTTGTGCGTAACTTGCGATTCATCAACAGTTCTGCTGGGGATAAACCACATTCAAGCGGGGCTGTTCTGTAGCTTAGTAGAGCTAAGTAAGGATCCGACTTGCTGTCTGTGGACTTTTTAAGGAGCTGTTTGATGATATGCACTCCCTTTTCAGCTTTGCCATTTGCCTGTGCATGCTGTGGACTTGAAGTGATATGGGCAAATCCATATTGTCTCGCAAACTGCTGCCATTCCTTGCTGCTATAACAGGGACCATTGTCACTCACTACAGTCTTTGGTATCCCATGTCGGGCAAAAATAGACTTGACATGTGTAATGACACTGGTGGAGGTTGCACTTGTGAGAAGAGCTATTTCAGGAAAATTTGAGTAGTAATCTATCACTATCAGATAGTCTTTGCCATTACAGTGGAACAAATCTGTACCAACTTTCTCCCAAGGAGCAGTCGGTAGCTCTTGGACAAGCATAGGCTCCCTTGCCTGTTTGCTCTGGTACTTGTTACACGTCTCACATTTTCCTAGCATGTTTTCAATATCCTTGTTGATTCCGGGCCAGTACACAGCGGTCCTGGCTCTTCTTTTACATTTTTCAATGCCTATGTGTCCCTCGTGTAACCTACGAAGTATCTCTGGCCGCAGGCTGTGTGGAATGACAATTCTACAGTCTCTCAATAGCAGTCCATTTGCCACACTAAGCTCTGATCTCATGTGATAATATTTTGGACAGTACCCCTTGGGCCAGCCACCATGAATGTATTCCATCACTGTTTGTAGCTCCTTGTCCTTAGCTGTTTCTTCACAAATTTCATTTGCTTTGACCTGAGATACAGGTAGAGACTCAACAACCATGTTGACATAATTCTCAATTTCTTTTTCAGTGGAGCATGCAGAACTCCTCTCTGGCGCTCGGGACAGCGCATCTGCCAGAACTAAATGTTTGCCTGGTGTGTACTTAAGATCAAAATCATACCTTTGCAGTTTCATGATGAGCCGCTGAATCCTAGGTGACATCTCATTAAGGCTTTTCTTGATAATTGACACAAGAGGACGATGATCTGTCTCAACTGTGAATGTAGGAAGTCCATAGACATAACAATGAAATTTCTGTAGTCCATAAGCTAATCCAAGACATTCCTTCTCTATTTGAGCATATCTTGTCTCAGTCTCAGTCATGGACCTAGAAGCGTAAGCAACTGGCTTCCAGCTGTCCCCTTCTGCCTGCAACAAGACAGCTCCAAGTCCGTCCTTTGATGCATCTGTTGAAATTTTCAGTCTTTTGTTGGGATCATAATACGCAAGCACAGGTGCATTTGTCAGTGTGACCTTTAGAGCATTCCATTCTCGCTCATTTCTTGATGTCCACTTGAACTCTTTGGAGTCCTGGAGAAGTTCTCTCAGTGCTGATGTTTTCACTGATAGGTTGGGTATGAACTTTCCAATAAAATTGATCATTCCCATTATTCTGAGCACACCTTTTCTGTCTGTGGGGCGCGGCATGCCTAAAATGGCTTTTATTTTCTCTTGATCTGGCTTTATACCTTGAAAAGAAAGTTTGTCTCCAAGAAATGTTATTTCTTGCACACCGAATTGGCACTTTTCACGATTTAATGTTAGTCCATTTTCACGCACCCTTTGAAGCACTTTCGTCAGTCTTTCATTGTGCTCTATTAGACTCGATCCCCAGATCACCACATCATCTACATAGCAACGAACCCCTTCTAGGCCCTCCAGCATGTTGTCCATTGCTCGATGATAGATTTCAGATGCTGAGATTATTCCAAATGGCATTCTCAGGAATCTATACCTCCCAAAAGGCGTATTGAATGTGCAGTATCTTGAGCTTTCTTCGTCCAATTTGATTTGCCAGAATCCCTGTGCCGCATCTAGCTTTGAGAAGTACTTGGCTCCAGCCATCTCACTTGCGATTTCTTCCCTTTTTGGTATCTGGTAGTGCTCACGTTTAATGTTTTGATTTAAATCCCCTGGGTCCATGCATATTCTCAGTTCTTTGCTTGCGTTCTTTTTGTCGACACACACCATGGAGTTTACCCACTCAGTCGGTTCTTCCACTTTGGCGATGACTTTTAACTGACACATCCTTTCAAGTTCCTTTTTGAGGCGCTCCCGAAGTGGAGCTGGAACTCTCCTTGGTGCATGGATTACAGGAGTTGCATCCTCTTTGAGTTTGATCTTGTATGTGCATGGAAGGCATCCTAATCCTTTGAAAACATCTTGATAACGAGTCACAATGGATTCAACTGAGCCTGTTTGTACACTTACTGCTTCTGAGCAGTTAATGTGGTAAACTCTCCTCACCAGGTTTAATTTCTTTGAGGAAACACCACCGAGCAGTGACTCCCGACCCTCAGGTACAACAGAGAACAGTACATTGTGGCTTTTGTCCTTTATCGTCACTTTCAGTCTACACTGACCTTTGCTTTCTATGTCCTTTCCGTTATAGTCTTTCAGTTGCATTGTTTTCTTGATTATTTTAGGCTTTTCTTTCATGGCCTTTATTTCTGTCATGCTGATCAAGTTTGCTTGTGCGCCTGTGTCAATTCTTAGTGCTACTAACGTGCCATTAATTGGCAATGACACAATCCATGTATCATCATTTTCTAATTGGCTAACATTTTCTTCTGTGGTATCATTTTTGATATCGTTACATGACACCATGCCAACAAAGAAAGTCTCACTTAGGTCAGTTTCTTCAACTACTCTCACTGACTTTGATTTGTCCTTTGTTAAGCACTTTCTTGCAAAGTGATTTTTTCCATTGCACTTTGAGCATCTTTTGCCATAGGCAGGGCACTGCCGGGGCTCATGTCTGTTACCGCAACGGTTGCAGGAGTATGTTGCTGCATCTTCTCTGTTATTCTTTTGTGGTGCATGCTTTTTTATTTTATTTTTGACTACTGCAACCTTGGCACTGTCATGTGCAGCAGTGACATTTGCTTCATTAAACGTCTTTGCGTGCTGTTGTGCTATTTCACTTGCATGACACAGTCTCTCTGCTTCTTCCAGTGTTAGTTTAGAGTCTCTTAAAAGCCTCTCCCTCATCCTCTTATCCTGAATTCCATATACAATTTGATCGCGGATCATGGAATCTTTTAGATCTCCAAAATCACATGACTGCGCTTTAAGCTTCAAATCAGTCACATAACAATCAAAAGTTTCGTCGGGCTGTTGCATCCGTGACCGGAACACATACCTCTCATACACGATGTTCTTCTGTGGGGAGCAATATGCACTGAATTTTCCCAGTATGGTATCGTACTTCTCTTTGTCTTCATTTTCGCCGAACTCGAACGTGTTGAATACTTCAATGGCTTGGGGACCCGCAACTGTAAGCAGCAACGCAATTTTCCTGGCATCGGGTTTATTGTCCAGTCCTACGGCCGACATATACAACTCAAAGTGTTGTTTAAACGATCGCCAGTTGCTATCTACGTTACCCACTAATTTCAGTCCCTCCGGAGGCTTCAAAACATCCATCTTTACAAGCTGAACTCAGGCTTGACAAAGTCGGTTTACTCCTGGTACCATGTGTTATTTCTCTTAAAAATGAGACTTGTTCTTTTTAATCCTCAATGAGCTTGTGCTCAAACTTTAATGTACGAACCATTCAACAGCATAACATTCTCTGATCTGCCTCTTATTTTACTCCTCTATCATTCAACATGCACCATAGTCATATAACACGGTAGTTCCCTCTACTGGTCACATTTAGTATCACATGTGATTCATTACCTATCAACACACCTTAGACAAGCATTGTAACGTTAATACTAAGAATGTGGATATTTTGTCGTTTGCTTGCTAAGTTGTTAGCACTTTAAGAACACCGACAGCAAATCATTACCAGAAGAATTACATAAACAAACTTCCAAATTACTAATTCTGCGGTTTAACAACTGATATAATGTAATGAATCTACCTGTTAATGCAAGGAACTTCGGAAACTGTCGTCTTCGCTCTCCAGGCAGAGATTGGACACAGAGATGCTGCGGAGCGGGCGGGAAAACACGAAGTGGATTACTGGAATCAGTGGATCTTTAGGGGAGCGGTAACAATGAAACGGCAAGATTTTTGGGCACCGTGTTTAGTCTGTTCCGCGTTTTGCTGGTTTCCGCAAGTCTCTCATATTAAAAACGAACTAGACACCCGCCTGAAAGGGTTTTTAAAATATGTATTTCATATTTACTAAAACTGTATAAATCATCATGCGGGCCGGATTGGACACCTTGCGGCCCGCGGGCCGCATGTTTGACACACCTGGTTAAAGAAGTAGACAAAAACACCAATGCCTTGACAAAATAAAGACAGAGAACGGAAAGGGAGGCTGCTAAAGGCAGTTCAACATTGCAAACATGGATTCAAAGCTCCATCAAGCCAGCAGGTAAATCATATTGAATATTTAGCAGATTGTCACACTTTAATTCTTGTTATTATATTTCCCATTATAATCACATGCTAGTAATATAACACATCATATTTATAATACTTTATTAAAACCATAATAATAGTACCACCCCCTTAGTGCCCTTTTTGGTTTGGGCCACTGCCCCATCTTGCATTTAAATTTTCTAAATGACTGTTCTCATTAAAAATATATTCCAAAGAAAAGTGAATGGTTTATAAATAATTTTGGCATTAAGGAATAATGCAAAAGAAGTTAAATGAAGGCTTTTCAACCTTAGGCCAGTGGATTTTGTACAGATGTAAATTTGTGTGTATAATATGTACAGTATGAGTGTGAACTTATGAAATGTAGTTTTCACACTGTGTGTTTCTCTAGTTTTCTTGCTGAACAAACTAATTAATTGGTTTGTTTAGTTAATATTCACACAATTATCAGCACACTAAGGTTTAAAAAAATTATCAGGCCCTCACATCATGGCGTTATTTACCATCCGGCCCTCAGCCTAAAATGAGTTTGACACCCCTGCACTAAAACATAGTATTACACATTAGTGCAATAAATTCAAAACAATATATCCAAAACTGGTAAGTTGCTTGTGGTTCTCCCCCTCAAAAACCTTTTCACATGACCAAAAAAGACACTATAAATGTACGCATTGACACATTTTTATTCATTCATGTGCTACAGAGCACAACTGTAAAAACATTTTTTTATATTATTCCACCACAACACCCCGTCTTTGTTCTGGGTCAGGGCAGAAAATCTCATCCACATCACGGGCTATATTGGTCCTAGCCAAACAGCGAAGGTAAAATCCTCTTGCATGATCCACCCCTGGCATTCATCTACTGATATGTCCATCTGTATGGAAGGCAATTTTATGCATTTCTTTATTCCAGTAGCATAATCCAACAGTGTATGCACACTAAAGTTACTGTACAGAGCATTCTTACTGTAATAATAATAATAAGTTTATTTTATATAGCGCCTTTCTCAAACCCAAGGTCGCTTTACATTTACGCTTTACGTGTAAGTACATCTTCAGTATCTGTTTTCCTCCCTGAAGGCTCTGAAGATGGAGGCAACAGTGAAGCGACTCAAATTTGGCTTTACTCGTTGCTCAGCCTCCTTAACAGTCATAACATGGAAAGGACATGGTCAACTAGAGTCGCTCGAATTTCATTTGAGACTGCTTGTCACCTTGCCCTTCGTGTCCCTCCTCCTCTTTCACCATGTCCTCCTCCTCTTCCTTCTCTTGGGGCCTCATTTATAAAATGCTGCGTAAAAACCATCCTAAATTTGATCTTACCATCATTTAACAAAAATGCGTACGTGTGATTCATAAACCGAACGTACGCTTCAAATCTATAAATCAGAAATGAACTTGAACTTGTGCGCGCAGCTGAGCAGTTTCAGATCTCCGCCTTTAAACGATGCGTAATTAATGTCAGACATATAAAAAGCGCTTGTCAATGTTTAAACCCAATTTCAAACAGCAAGAATGGCTTATATTTCCAAAAACCTGCAGCAATCAGACAAGCAAAAGTGCGTACGTCTGCTCAGACCTTGACGTGGCGCTAAGCACTTTTCCACGTCAAAGACGGTTTTTATAAATATGGACTTTGCCGTGGATTTTCGCCTACGCACACTTTACGATCAAATCTGTGCATACGCAGGCTTTATAAATGAGGCCCCTGATGTGTGTTCAATTTTGACTCTTAGTGTTTCCACCTTGGTAATTGTTTGCTAATTGAGCTAAGCTGTGCTGACTCGAGTTAACAGTATTGAATGCTAGTGCTTTCCATATGACCAGATGGTGTAAACACTAAGAAATGTAGGGATTTGTGTGTAGAGTTTTGAAGTAACAGTTCACCAAATCTGACTGATGTGTTAAAGTAGGGGAATGTGTTTTTAGTTCAGCAAAATTATTGTGCTTCTTGAAAAATGGCGTTATGGTTTTGAATTTTTAATTTAAAAGCCTGGTTAGTGTTAAGCATTCGAGAAAAACTGTAATAACTGAATACATTTTTTTCAATGTGGAAAACTAGCTTTATCGGTAACAAGAATAAAAAATGTTGTGTACAAAGTGTGACAAAAGAATATGGTGATTTTTACTAAAAAAAAATATAGTAAACTCTTAAACTGGTAGCCAATAGAAAGGTACTCACCAATGTGACAAACTTAAGTGTGTGCGTTTGTAGTTATTTCATTACAAAGGATGAGAAAATCAGTTATGGGCATTTCTTAATTTCTATTATACATGACTATTCTGTCAAAGATATTTTTTACTCTGTTCAAATTACAAAATATAATTCACTCAGACATAGCAGGACACATTACAGTTATGAGATTTTCAGCAAAAAAAATAAAGAAAAGTCCTGTGTAAGAATAATTCTTTGTGAAAAGTAGAGAACACAATGTTTATGATTTTTTGTGTAAACAAATTATATGCTTTATAATTGAAATATTGCCATGATATTATAATGGATTTGCCAGTGTGAGATGTTTTCAATCGGACAGTTTAAACATGCATTTAGTGTGGGACTAAGCTTAAGGTCTGTCTGGGAAACAGCATCATGATCATATAATATAAAAGACTGCAATCATTTAAAATACATTTATTTTCATGACTTGGCAATACATTTTATTCAAAAACATAACAGAATTTTTTTTTATAAACAATTCAACAGTGCTTATGTACAAAACCATAACCTATTTTTTCTTCATTCAAAATAGCCAGAACCTACTTTGAATTTCCCTAACAAAAAAAAATGGTCTCTGATATCTAGGAAAATACATGTTAAAGCATTACATAACGTAACTTTAGTCTCAATGCTAGGGTAATTGTTGGTTATGATTAAAAAAGTAATCTGCCTTATTGATGTTTCCTGTTTGTACAAATTCCTGAAAATTGCGTTTCCAAAGCTTAGTTTTCATTTGTAGTCAGATCAGTCATCTGAAAGAGAAAGAAAACATGAACACAAAAAATAAACCAACCAAACAAAAGACAAAACTAAGGCCTGGTTTCACAGACAAGGCTTAGCTAAAGTCAGGACTTGTTTATAAAAGATGTTTACTGGTGTGTACTGTATCTTAAGACCAATCAAATTTTAAGATCTGACAGTGCAAGTTATTTTTATTAAGACACCTCAAACATGTGTCTTAGACAAGACTTAAGCCTTTAGTTCTAGACTGTGAAACCAGGGGTAAGTTTCTTTTAATGTTCACAAAAACATTGAAAATAAGCCATTATTTACTCCCCCTTGTAGGGCTCAAAATAGCCGGCACTGCAGTTATAAAAAAAAAAGAGCAAACAGTCTACTTAGTAACTTCCTTCCTATCATCTCTGATTCACGATATAAATGATTACAAATCAAATACTACATGGTGTCCTGGTATGCGGACATAGATGTAGGAAACATGTCTGTTAAGTTTAAGTTAGACACAGGAGCAGAAACAAATGTACTACCGCAGGCTGTGTACAAAACACTGAGGAGAAAAGCCAAGCATGAAAAACGAATAAACTTGCAACTGAAACTGACAAAAACGGTGTTGGTGGCGTACAGTGGAGTTAAGCTGAAACCAGAAGGAACAATCTCACTGGAGTGCTCCAATGATCAAACCAAATCCAACCTGTTGTTTTATGTGTCAAACCACTCAGACACAGCTATCCTAGGCAAGGATGCATGTGAAGGGTTAGGTCTAATAAAAAGGATGGACATTGATATGCTTGCAGTCAAGTGCTCCACTACAAAAGATGAGCTGCTAAAGCAACATGCAATTGTCTCTGAAGGACTTGGTGAGTTCTCAGGAAAACATCACATCAACATTGATCCTACAGTCACACCTGTCATTCATGGCTGCCAGGAAAGTACCACTGGCAGTAATGGATAGACTGAGAGACACGCTTGATGACCTGTTAAAAGCTGATGTTATTGAACAAGTGATTGAGCCAACAACATGGGTCAATAGTCTTATGATCACCGAAAAGAAAGACAAGAAGCTGAGGGTTTGCCTAGACCCTACTGACTTAAATAAGGCCATTTTAAGACAGCATTACTCAATTCCCACATCAGATGAGGTGTTGTGCAAACTCGCTGGTAAGAAAATCTTCAGAGTGCTGGATGAGAAGGACGGCTATTGGCAAATAGCTTGACATGGAGTCGTCGCTAATGTGCACTTTCAACACGCCATGGGGGTGCTGTAGGTTTAAGCGCCTACCATTTGGGATTGAGTCGGCAGCTTTTTCAGCAGCGCAAGTGTGAGACATTTGGGGACATCACGGGTGTTCATATTATCCCTTATGACATGATTATCGCTGCATCCACAGAAAATGAACACAGCAAAATTCTGCAAAAAGTGATGACTAGAGCAAAGAAAGCTAACGTCTAATTCAACTAAGAGAAGATCCAATACAAGGTAAACAGTGTCAAATACATGGGTCATATTGTGACCTCAGAAGGTGTCAAAGTGGACGATGCAAAACTTAAGGCAATAGTTGACATGCCATCACCCACAGACAGACCTGCACTGCAATACTTGGGATGATCAAGAATCTTGCACAATATATACCTGGAGAAGCGACAGCCACAGCGCCACTGAGACAACTGCTGAGAAAAGAAAGTGCATGGCAGGGGTGTCCAAAGTCGGTCCTGGAGGGCCTGTGTCCTGCAGAGTTTAGCTAAAACTTCCCTCATCACACCTGCCTCAAAGTATCTAGTCTGCCTAGTAAGATCTTGATTAGCTGGATCAGGTGTGTTTGAGATCACATCATCCAGAGCGCTAACTGACACAGAGAAAACCTATGCACAGATAGAGAAGGAGCTTCTCGCTATCGTGTTTTCAGTGAAGCACTTTCATCAGTACGCCTATGAAGTCAAGGTTAATGTGCCGTCGGATCACAAGCCTTTGGAAACGATCTTAAGAAAGCCTCTTGGAACAGCTCCATCCAGACTTTAGCGGATAATACTTCAGCTGCAACGCTATGACCTGAATGTAATCTACATGCCAGGTAGAGAGTTACTGATAGCAGACACACTCTCACACACAACAACACATGAGCAACAGAGGCAGGGTGATATATTTGACGAAAAGTGATCTATGCCCTTGGACAAAAGAGGCACTGAGCCCAGAGATTCTGATTCAGTTAAAACATGAGACTGCTGCTGCTGTTTTGTGGAGAGCTGAAGGGGGAGCGCGTTAGGTTCGAGTGAGTTGCAGCAGAGAGTGGATTAAACTCAAGGGAGTAAATGCGCATGGGGCAGTGAGGTAAACAAAAGCCTCCTAAGTGAAAACTGTGTAACACTAAAGTTGACTCGCTGTTTCTCGACGGCCCAATGGTTTAAGTTGATTTTTATTAAAGCAGTGTTGATATTTTTCGCTTCTGGGTCCTCTATGTTTCAGAACCAAACCAACAATATACAGTCAGATAACAACACCTGAAATATAGCTTAACGCACGATTTGCGTAGATTATGATAGCCTACATGTGTAAAAAGTAATGATTAAAAACTGTATTAAAGTGTGAACCAGTGACGTGCAATGTGCAGAACATTTCTTTTTAGAGGTCCACCCATCAAACACTTTCTGCCTCCCAATGATTAGTTCTACAGCATTTTTATACCATTTTATTTTTTGCGGACGACGCTTTTCGGGAATGAATGGTGGTAAGAAATGTAAGACTTGGGTAAATTAAATTTAAGCACTGGAGAGGGAGACGCGCACATCCAAACACTAGCAGGTGCCGGAATCCAAAAATACAACCAAACAAGACAAAAAAGAATCCGCACACTGAACTCACCAAAAAAATATTTAATCACTGAAGTAACGTTTCGGTCTACCACTCTTCTTCAGACTTCCTTTGAAAGAGGGCTTTGTGATGAAGCTTTGATTCAGATGATATGACAAGCAGTTTGGTCTTCACAAGGTTAAGCTGGAGATGGTGATCCTCATCCAGAGTAAGATGTCCCTCAGGCATGCTGAGATGCGGGAAGAAACCGTGGGGTCATCAGGGTGGAATGACAAGTGAAGTTGAGTGTCATCTGCATAGCAGTGGCAGGAAAAGCCATGTATTCGAATGACAGAACCCAGTCATGTAGATTGAAAAGAGCAGTGGTCCAATCATGGAGCCTTGAGGCACCCCAGTATTGAGACGCTAGGGTTCGCAGACGTCACCTATCCAGTATACCCTAAATTACCTACCTGAGAGGTACAACTTGAACCATAGAAGTGCTGTGTCAGAGACACCGATAGCAATGATGGGTCGAAAGGGGGATGTGGTGATTGACCGTGTCAAAAGCAGTGGATAGATCCAGTAAGATCAGCACAGATGATTTGGACTGAGAGCAGCGCAGATGATCTGGACTGACTGCTTTTGAAACCAGACTGATTGTTATCCAGGAGGTTATTTTGTGTGAAGAATGAGGAGAGATGGTTGAACACCACACATTCAAGAGTCTTGGCAATGAAGGGAATAAGAGAAACGTTCTGTAGTTTTTTAGCATAGCAGGATTGAGTTTGGGTTTCTTCAGCAGCTGGGTTAACTAAGCCTCTTTAAATGCTGCGGGGAAGGTACCAGTGTAAAGAGATAAATTGATAATGTGGGTGAGGGCAGGGATAAACAATGGAGAGATGGCCTGAAGGAGATGGGTGGGTATGGGATCTAACGGTCAGGTAGTCGGATGGTTAGAAGAAAAAACCTTGGAAACATCCGCTTCAGATAGGAGAGAGAAGGAAGGAAGAGAGCTAGCCTCAGAGGTTTGAACATGCGCAAGAAGCTGCGGCTCAGAGAACTGACTGCTGATAGTATTCGTTTTCTTCACAAAAAAGGAAGCAAAATCATCAGCCGTTAAGTAAGATAAAGGTGGAGGGCAGGTGGAAAAAGAAGAGTAGAGAAGGTTTTGAAGAGAGTGCAATAGTTAAGGTGAGTTGATGATTTTTGAATGATAGTATTGGGTCTTAGCAGAGATGACATTCGTAAATAAGGAGGCAAGAAGAGACTGATAGAGACAGAGGTCAGCAGGATCTTTCGATCTGTGCCCCTTCCTCTCAGCACCCCCGAGTCTGGAGCAATGCTCACGGAGAATCTTAGAAAGCCATTTTATTAATCTACAATTAATCGCATTTCTTACTTCTAGTCTTTATTCATCATCAGCAGCAGCAGCAATCTACGGGTCTTAACTGTAAATCCTCTACAATGTGCTGTGCTGCTTGTTGAAAACTGCTTCTGAGAAAGGTTCACAGATTCGCTGGCCGGGCAGATTATTGTGTGTTGATGAACTGCTCTGTATGCTTTTGAATCACTCTCACAGAACTTTGATGTCACACGTTGATCGTTCTGGTGAGTGTTGAAAGAAATCGAGAATGCCTATCAGCTTCATTATGCGACTGGACTAAAGCCGCCTTTCCACTGTACACAACATTCGGATACGACTGTCGGAGTTAGCCCCAAGTTGCAGTGGTAATGAAGTTTCAGTTTAATCCTAACATGGGAGAGAAGCTTATTTCACCACAAGAGACTTCATTCTAATATTCACCATAGTGTAAGAAATAAATGAATGCAACCATAAACAGCTATGCATATGACAAAGACTGTCAAGATTTTTTATATAAAATAGACATTAAATTAATAATGTTATGCTTATCATTAATTAATCATTATTTTTTAAGAATTCAAATATGTAACAGATGAACTTAAACAAAAAGATTAATTTTCACCTTGCACAGTGTGTTTTGATTGGATTAGGGCAGGGGTAGGCAAGTTTGGTCCTCAAGAGCCGCAGTCCTGCATATTTTAGCCTAAGCACTGATAATCTAACCTGATGTCTAAATCCTAAAGACATTGATTAGCTTGTTCAGGTGTGTTTGATTAGGGTTGGAACTAAACTCTGCAGGACTGCGGCTCTGTAGGACCGAACTTGCCTACACCCGGATTAGGGTTAGAGTATTTTGAGATAATTAAGATATTTTGAGAAATGATGGTAAACAAACAGCAGGTAGTGTCCATTGACTGCCATAGTAAAATATGATGGAATTGAATGGGTTCTGTCAACTCTGTGCTTACCATCATTTATCAAAATATTTTCTTCATCATTTATCAAGATACTTCCAAAATATTTTTTCCTACTATTAAAGTCAATGGTCACTATCTGCTGTGTGTTTACCATCATTTCTCAAAATATCTTCTTTTGTGTTCATCAGAAAAAAGAAATGCATACAGGTTTAGAACAACATGAGGATGAGTAAATTATTACATAATTTAAATTTTAAGGTGAACTATCCCTTTTAGTGTTAACTTACTGCAGCTGGTGCCTCGTTATTTTCTCCCACATGCTTGTCCATAACTGGATCGTCATTACATAGAGGTGAATCTGGCAATTCCCAATTCTTGTATGGGTTTATGGTGGCTAAAAGGGCAGGTAAGGTAAAGCATGACAAGAATCGAGCTTTTAACCACAGGTATGCTGGATTTGTGGCAAACCTTTCTGCAACCAGTTTGTGAATGCCCTCTTCTTGTTCTTTCTCTCCATTGCCATTCTGGTAGTCGTGTGGTAAGATATGTGCTGCAGCTGTAAGCAGAGATTGTTTAGCCTTGAGCAATGAAGTCAGTTTTGTGACACTGGCAGCAGATGGTGGGAGGTAAGGCAAAGTGATCTCTAGATGTGGCAGTGAAATTCCACCGTTTCCATTCATCCAGTCATTTACTTCAGATTGATGATCAAAAAATAATAAGTTTGTATCGAAGTTCAAAGTATCAGAGGGAAGATCAGGAATAGAGATTGATGGTTTACTTGGTTTTCCAACTTGAGGCACTGTGATTGAGATACAGAAGTAGACTGCTGTTGAAAAGAGCAATTTATGGATATAAAAAATATATATAACAAGTGTAACCACAAATACCGGTTTGGGGTTTGGATTTAGACCCTGGCATCTGAAAAATAAACATGGAAAAGACAGTTAGCAGGATGGAGTGAAAAGTAAATGCTTTTATCATTACAAAAAATAATACATCATATTCATAACCCTAACATTATACTGTCATAACCAGGCATGGAGCAACAACTTTCTATTTATGTCAAACTTGTTTGTCGACACTAAACTAGACCACAGACAGTTAGATCATATTTAATGTTTAAAGTATATTTTTAGCCCAACTAAATAATCATGTTTAAGACAATAAAGTTATTTACAAAATTTGATCCTTTACCACTTGTATGGCACAAAAACTTAAAAAAAAAAAAAAACTTAGATTAACATGGAGGTGATTTTACAATGCTCGATTAACAATACGTCTGTGCTTAAAACATTATTTTTCGAGAAATACCCTAAGTTTTCTTTTTTGCTGAACTTTAATGACATTCTTGCAAGCCTCTGCATCGATGTGGAGAGTCTGTAAAGAGACAACACAGCCATATAAAACTCAACATGAACAAATCACAATTACAAGGAGACAAAAAATGACAACAAAAAGTTTAGATTTACTTTGAAGAAAAATGAAAACACTTGTGTCTTCAGGAGAGGGATCTCTGCTGCTTTTCTTCCAATGATTTCAGCTGTAAAATTATAAACATAAAATAAATTGACAAATGTATAAACTGATTCTCACAAGAATTGAGATTTATGTGAATAATGCCCTAACAGAACTGGAAAAATAACCTAAGCAAAAAATTAAAATGTCATAATGAAAAACATTAATTTTATGATTAATATGCAGTGACTCTTTCTTTCTGTGAATTGCAGTAGAAAAGAACACAAGTGGTGTTTCTCTTTTGAATTCCTCATGATATAAAAAACAAAATAACTTTTAACAGAATTTAAACAGCCATCATTCACAGTTTCAGGTTCTCCTCATAACTAAAAATGATCAGGTTTGTGATAAATGAACCCATGGTCTGTACCTTCACAAAGCTTCTGTTTATTTGCTTCCACAGGCAGTATCACATTACCAATCCATGGGGTGATCCCTTTAAGGAGCTCATAGTTAAGGCTGGACCAGTTCTGGGCTTGTCTTTTCTTTTTATCTTTTGGAGATTTCCTTTTGTCCTTTAGACCATTTTGAAAATAAGTGTAGCATTAATATTACAGTATGAAGAACAATGAGGAACAATGAAGATACAATTAAAATATGTTTAGATATTACAAGTATCTAATATACAAGGAATAAATGAAGATAGGCGGTTTGCAGTGATGGGAACAATGCGAACAAGTTGGCCCATCAATAATTATATATAATGTTTATCTTCAGTATTTATGTAAATTTTTTGTGTTATATTATTAGGAATGAAACTAAAACAAAACTGAACAAGGCGGCAATCAGTGTACATTTACTGTATTGATTTTCTTCTCTTTTAAATTATTAGAATAATTTTATAATGTATGTGTTTTGCTACCACACATTTCTACTTTATTTGTTAATATTAAATAAATTATTTCAGTTAAACTTGGCATAGTGATATGGAACTGTGATGCAGTCGACAGTATCTACGTCATAGGTGTGCACTGACTGAAAAATGCACACCCATAGAGAGTTTTGCAACAAATGAGAATTAAACGTTAAACAGATCTGTGGTATAAAACATCAATTAAAAGAGCATTTATGAACTCATAACCAGTGCTACACACTTTTTATAAATAAAACAGATAAATTACAAAGCTGTGGATAGCACAGATCACGCTTCTGCACCTTTGTGCACAGTGGAGTTCAGGTGTGCTTTTAATCCATAGCCTCTCAGCAAGTAGGGATGCGTGGGACACAAACTAATGCGGAGTTAATTATAACAAGGACTGTTTAACATTGTTGCACAGGGTTGAGCGAGTTGTTTTTCCGTTATTGTTTTCACGCAGCCAGAAAAACAAAACTGAGATCTGCTCCAAATTGAGGTCTCCCCCAAATTTATGTAAAGGTATGTTTTTTTCCATATAGTCATTGATGAAAGAGTGTTTTGGTGGCATTCAAGTAATTTTTTCGGTTTTTGCGTTGGGTGTGTAAGATACCAAAACCAATGTTATGTCATCTTAATCAGTGTCTTGTTGACTAAAACATAGCATCATTTTGAAATATGTCTGCAGCTCTTAGCAACTTTTTTGGTAGGCCTGAAAATATTTTGACCCAGCGGGGTTAATTATAATGCTGTGTTACAACTAACCCACCAGCACTTACCATAAAAAACAGCTAACATTAGCGTAATTCTTGTCATTGTTTTAAATAGGCTACACCCAAATGATTGTGCTGTCTGCCAACAAGAGACTTATTTTCATTATCTCAGAATTTGATTGAGACTTTTTACAGACTGGGTCACACATAAAAATGTTTTTTTGGTCATACTGTAATTGTGCTGCTTTTTCTCACATTTAGACATTTTTATCCATTTATAATTGAATTAAGGTTAGATAAGGGATGAATAGTGTGAATACCTGTCTGTTATAGACAGACATATAAAACAATATCCACTTCAAGTATATAGACAAAATATAATAGTCAACATTTCAACTGGATCAAAAAAGTTCTTCAAATTTGTCTCAAGACAATAACATGTATTGTTTAAAATTTTAGACGACTTTTAGGAAAGGTTTTGATCCACTTGAAATGTTGACTAGTGTAGTAGGGTTAGGGTTAGGGCAAATTGCCTGTTACAATTAATCCCAGCTATGGGATAAAGTTTGCACTTGTGTCATGTTTGGTGTAATTGTCAAAGAATGGTAAGTACTAGAAACAAACTTTAAATGTTCATTTGTAAATGAAACGATCACTTTGTAAGGACTGAATTCTGGTTAAACCAGAACGAAGCATACATTGTTTTTAGCTGCCAATGTAGCTTAATTGTATAAGTCAAAATGAGACCATTGACTACAAAATAAACAAGGGATGGGAAATGATAGCTTACTTTTTAATAATAGTATGATTATATTCCAAGGCTGAAACGTTTAGTCAACATTATCATCAACACAGACAAACTGTCAAAGAATATTTCTGTGATGGAATAGTCTTTGATTTCATACCACCTAATTGTAAGGGTTTGACCACTGGAGCACAAGACTGGAATGTAGCTCTCCAGGATGCAATCCAGTTGGTGATGGGATTTTTGATTTATCCAAGTGATTTGTTGATTTACTAGTGTATACACGAACCCCCTGCAATGAACCACCAGAGATTTGCAAACCCTAAAGTGCTGTTAGCCGCATCTGAACATTGTATTTGGTTGTGTCATTATTTTTGTTTAGTACTGCAAATGATTTAATTTTGACTATGTAATAAACTGTAATAATACAGAGAAGATCTCATAATATCTAATAGATTGGACAAAAATGTGCTGTCACTGCTAAATCTATAATAAAATTCACATTGCATTTGAAAGATAACTAACTGCAAATATTTAAGTTTTCGACGTAAACCAAGTCTGAAAGTCCACTGAAAGCATATACGGATTTATTTTTTACAAAGTATGTTAAAAGCACACATTATTTGGCAATGTGCTTGTGAAACAAATACTACTTTTTTTTCTTTAAATGTAAAGTTGAGTTCTATTAGCTTGTGCACAGAGCTAATCTCAGGGTCAAATCATAATAAGCCTTACTAAAAGAACGACTTAAGTACTAGACTTAAGACTTGGGCATTTAAGTAGTAAACATTACTGCTGTGTGCAAACATTACAGGTGTGCAAACATTACAAGTGCACCATTTAGCCCTGGATTTCACAAACAGAATTGAATTAATGAATGGTATAAATGATGGTGCATATTTATTTTAAGAAACGTCAGCACAAGCTGTTTTAAGTTAAGACAGCTCAAACAAGAGTTTTAGTCTTGGACTACAATTAAGCACTCTTTGGGAAACCGTCTATGTACCTGTACTTTTATGTGTTTGGCCCTTTACAATCCTAATGTAATGTCTTATATATTAATATTATATCAGTGATAATCCTGTGATAAATATACTATACCTTTTTATTTACAGATGTTGCCTTCCCCTGCATTAAGTGTTTAACATCATTCGCAGGCACCTTAATCAAGGTTTTCTCATTGTCAGCCTACATGTATGAAATGAGATTCAGTATTAGTACACTGACATATAGTTGGCACTAATTTAACTTATAAAAAATCATACCGGGTTCGGCAAGACAGTAGCATCAATCCCCACGTAAGTTCTCTCCACGTTTCCAAAATGGTCTAAATTGGTATTGCGGACCAGACTGGGCTCGACTGGAGGACAGATGCTGTTCTTCGATCGATTGCGACCACTGGTAGTTGGTTTATTAGGTTCCTTTAGATCATCCCCATTGGTGGACAGACTCACCCATAGAGTCCTAACAGTTCCTACAGGACAAACCGATGGCTTTGTATTTAAAGGAATCCAATTCTTTATGTCTGGCTGTATGTAGTCCTTGACTCGTGTTTCCTGCAGTAAATCCTCATGTGAAGGGACATCTGCTTCAGCATCACTATCCTTATATTCAACTTTTACTTGCTTTCCATCCTCGGAGCTTAAAGTGATTTTGATCGCTTTCATTTTTTTCTGTATCACCTTTCGTCTCTTTGTTTCTTGTTGAACTGTTGAGGTTAACTTCACTTGTTGAACTGGTTTCCTTTTTCTGCTATAGCCTTGATTCTAAACAAAAAAACAAAACAAAGTGTCCATTATTATATTGAAGGCCTGGAACGATTTCTTGAGTTTTTGTACACAAAACTTTGTTTAGTCCATTTAATTACAGGTTACATGAGGTTATATTAATCAATGGATCAACATTACTTTACTTTGTTTTACTCTTGAATCTTGTTTTCTTACTGGATTGAGCTCATATATTTAAAACTTCATATTTCCACAGCAAAATTGAGTCCAAATTTGTGATATAGATTAAATTCTGCTTTTTAAAATGTGTCATCTGCTAGTACTGCGTGTCTCTTCAGTGAATATGTTTTGCGGTTTAACATACTACTAGGGGTGGGCGGTATGACCAAAAATCCATTTTATTTCATGGTATACATGTTTTTCAGTTTATATAGTTTTTGGAATATTAAATTTGGCACTCACTATCGCTTTCAACTAAATGCTCATCACAATTTTAAAATATGGGCAAGTTAAAGTAAGTGTTAAATCTTGTTTATAAATCAGTTATTACGTTAATAGACTATTGAAATTATAGTAAGCATTGTATTTATGTATACAGTACATTAACTCTTTCACCGCCAGCATTTTTTAATAAAGTTGCCAGCCAGCGCCAGCGTTTTTCATGATTTTCACCAAAGTTGAATGCCTTCCAGAAAATTTTCTTCTTTAAATATATAAACATACAATATACCAAATGAAAGAACAGACCCTCTGCTTTCAAACAAAAAACAAAAAACGTTTCATCCTACCTTCAGTGGTTCTTTTGTAATCAGCTTTTGAATATGGGTAGGTTTCTGCAAAAACACCACATTTTGAGCAAAAAGCAGAGATAATTCCATTTTTGTGACCGACTTTTCATAGAGATCCCATTCAGAGCGATCTTTAAAACAGACACGGACATGCAGCAGCTTGCCATAGGGCAATACTTCCGGTTTTAAAAAGTTGTGGAAGGGCGCCACCTACCTGGTGGATAATAGCGGTATTGCGGAAAGACGGAAAATCTCGTCATTGGCGGGGAAGCGTTTTCTCTTAACTCTTTCACCGCCAGCGTTTTTTTAAAAAGTTGCCAGCCAGCGCCAGCGTTTTTCATGATTTTCACCAAAGTTTAATGCCTTCAAGAAAATGTTCTTCTTTAAATATATAAACATACAATATACCAAATGAAAGAACAGACCCTCTGCTTTCAAACAAAAAAAACCGTTTCATCCTACCTTTAGTGGTTCTTTTGCAATCAACTTTTGAATATGGGTAGGTTTTGCAAAAACACCATATTTTGAGCAAAAAGCAGAAATAATTCAATTTTTATGACGGACTTTTCATAGAGATCCGATTCAGAGCGATCTTTAAAACAGACACGGACATGCAGCAGCTTGCCATAGGGCAATACTTCCGGTTTTAAAAAGTTGCGGAAGGGCGCCACCTGGTGGATAATAGCGGTATTGCGGAAAGACGGAAAATCTCGTCAATGGCGGGGAAAGAGTTAAAAATAGGCACTATGTAAAATGAAAAAGGTATGAATGTATGTTTTCTATTAGACCTTAACGGTTGCATATTATCTTTCTGATCAAAGATGTTTGTACTATGAGCAAATGGCACATCAAACTATATTGTTCAAGCAGCACACATGTCACTGATATAAACGAATGAGTTTTGTCTTCAGAAAATTGAAGTTCAGAAAACTATTAGCATTATGTGCGAGAAGAGCTTTCTTTTTGTTCTCACTTGTTATGAGTTGATTATTTTACATGTTTCTACATCACTGTAATGAGGGGGGTTAGGCCACGCCCACTTATTTACGTTCTGCAGTATTCATGGAATAAAAATCTGTTACGTCTGACATTTTATTTCACGGTAACGTAATATACCGTGATACCGCCCAGCGCTACATACTACAAGTGTGACACTCGTGGATTTATTATACGAGCAGGTGAACGTATAAACCTTATCTCCAGAGCTGCTCTAAGAGTTTATTTTACCAGTTTATCTTGATAAAAGTGCAGGCCCTAGAAATCAGTCGTCTATTCCATACAGCAAAATAAACTATAGCTCCAGCCCTATTATATAGAAAGTTACAAGCATATTAAATGTAATGAGCCTACAATTTGTGTTAGTTGCTTCCACTTGCTCTGGCACTGGGTGTCAATACGGTTTGGGATCTCGGAAGCAATTTTTGTCCACTTGCCTAAAGTTTAAAACAAGAAAAAGAGAAACAGAGCTGTACGTCACCTCAGGATGATCTTTAAATACAAATCTATGCAAAATTCAGTTTACACCAAATTTACTTGAATGTTTGGTAGCACTTTACTTGAAGGGGTGTTCATAAGACTGACATGACACCTTCATAATCATGACATGACACGTGCCATGAACATGAAGGAGATTTTATGCACGTTTATGACAACTTTAAGTGTCATTCGTTCAATTATATCATTTTGCAAAGATGACATTGTTTGAGATGTCTTTGTTAGGACAACTTGACATAAACTAATACATCATACGTCATAAATCTTGTCATAAACATGACATAGCAGATTAATTATCAAACTTAAGAAACTACCTAGCTTTATGGGTTAACATAACATTAAACTGTCATTTAAATGTCATTAAGGGTTAATACTGTGTCAAATAATTTTAAATACCTTAAAAACATCTAACAGACTATATAAGATTATACTTTATGTATGTGGACTATACATAAGAAACTGACAACTAACAAAACTTGTTCTTCTTCACACAGAGGGTTCTGAAATTTTCTGACATAGAAAAACAAAACATATAATTAATTAATTAATTTAATGTAATTAACCGTTGTCCAGCGATATGGTCAAATTAAATTTCATTTAATTTTCGGTGAATTGGTCTGCAAATGCAATAAATACATTTTTTATCAATTTGAATTATTATTATTATTATTATTATTATTATTATTATTATTATTATTATTATTGGATAATTGATTTTATTTCTTAAACACAAGGGGAAACTTAAAAAAAAACTTAGTGTCATGAATATTTTTCAGTTCATAGTTATAAAACTATATGACATTTTAATGACAAATTCAATTTGTATCACTAAAAAGTGGTCAGTCATGTTGTCATGACAAGTTATGATGTACTGGTTAATGTTAAGTTGTCATAACAAAGACATGTCACACAATGTCGTCTCTGCAAATAAAATGACATAATTAAATGAATGACACCTAATGAAAGTTGTCATAAGTGCGCATAAAATCTTCTTCATGTTAATGACACTTGTCAGGTCCTGATTATGAAGTTGTCATTAAAGGGATTTTAAGTATCAAAATAATGACTTTAGCAGCATGTGCAATTTTAGAAAAATGAAACCATTTTAATAAGACCAGAAACTGCAATGCAATGAAGTTATTTAATTACATAGCAAAATAAAATAACCACATATAAAAATGTCTGAAGTGCAATAAAAGATACACACAGGACTTCTTTAAACAGTGTAGACAGTCCAACAAAACACTTACAACTTACCAGCGCCATATTTCTCAACTTTTTGTTTTAGTAGCTCCACCTCCTCTATGCTCCAAGCACCCTTTTTGACATTCTCCTGAAGACAATCAAGATACCTGAGATGAAAAAAAGATTTGAATTACCAAATGGCCTAAGTAGATGTTACAGAGTGTTTCCAATTCATTACTACAATCTTATTTGTTCTACAATAGTCTCAGACTGAACTGAATATTTTTTATACTTCTGCTATCAACAAAAACAGGTGGTGTTGTGATTGTGTGTGTAGTAAATGCCGCTCCATCTGAAAGCAGATGATGGCGATTTACTACTAATCACGGAGCCGGCTTTACTAATGAAAAAATTTTTGGCCAGCTTCAAAACACGCTGTTTCTGCATATCTCATGTTAATCTTGAGTACCTACAGAGTAGTATTACATCATTCATATATTTAAAGAGTTTTAGTTATATCAGATTTTTTTATGAATAAACCCCACCCCCTCACGGCGTACCGTGGGAGAAGCATTCACAAGCAACACACACACAAAACGCTATCTCTAGATAACTTATGATTCACTACATGTTCATGTAATTTAAATGATATGCACTTACGCGCCGATTGCCAACAAAACACAGACAATTTATAGAGTTTTACAACAAAATCCAGCATTAAACAAACACACACATAAGCAAAACCTAACCTTGTCTTAAGCCCTATTCGGACGGGATTAGTTTTACAGGGGGACCTCTGAGAAAATCGTGCTTCTCAGAGGTCCTCTGTGTTTTTAATCCCGTCCGAATCGGCCATGTCTGTGTTTTTCTCTGACGACCTCCGTAAAAATTCCAGAGCAATTTACCTACTGTTTTTCGCCGAACTCAGAGGTCCTCTGAGAAATTTAATCCCGTCCGGATGCAAATGTCTGTGTTTGCCCGCAATATCTTTTGAAAACGCGGTTTATTTCGTGTTTTGGCCAACTTGATCTGCCGTAAGGTCTTACTAATGCGCGTATATTGTATTTCCTGAGTCCCATTCATTCAGATATGAATGTTTTTTCGCATTCGGCAAAATAAAGTAATTAAATCAAGACGAGCTGAATATCATACACTGTTAAGACTAAACACTAATATATCATTAACATTATAAGAAACTCCGTTCAAAGTTGTTCAACTCCGGAATGGTAATGTTAATTAATAAAGATATTAAATTGTATTAATCATTATTTCTTCATTATTTTGTGTTTGTTATAAGCAGACAGTTATATAAAACACGTAGGCTAATGTAACTTTAGTAGGATTTGTAAATTTATTTTGATTTGTTAAAAATAAATTAATAAATTACATGTTCTGTCATGATTTTACATTTAAAGCAAAATATTAAACATTACAAACACGCGTATCCAGAGCACGCGCTACTGCAACGCCCAAATGCATGAAACAGACACTCCCATCTCTGGAATAGCCTGCATCATTTTAATCCCGTCCGAATCGGTACATAAAATCACAGACGTCCTGGGGGACACGCTGAAACTCAAACGTCGTTTGGAAAACTAATCCCGTCCGAATAGTGCTTTAGTTGAATAATGGTAGTCTACCCGCATTCACAAACATACAAAAAGTGCTAGACATTCTGAACATCTCAGTATCATAGAAATTCCTCCCTTAGAAATGTCCGCCAGAAATGGCCCAATCTGAACAATGGATGCAAATTACGTAAAATGCATCTCTCTCACTCAATTCCCTCCCCTTTAAAATAATTTGCATACATCCGTCCTCTCGCCTCGGACGGGAAGTAATTTGCAGCAGTGTTTGCTATAGCTGACTTCTTATAGTCGAGGATTCAACGATTCAATTCGGAGAGGTCTGATTCGACTATGAACCTCATAGTCAAATAGTAGGGAAGTAGACGTGTAACCAATGAGCAGCAGTACTGAGAAGTTTACCGCATGGATGACAACCGCAACAACCGTGCTTTTCACATTAAATTCATATATAGCTATGCCCTTCTTATTTTTCACATCATATACAAAAAAGGCAAAGAAAGAATTAAGAGAGCAACTTGTTTTTCGTACATTAATTTAACTGATTAACACAAATAGAAAGCGCCGTAATATAACTGATTGCTTACCAGCATTAAAACCACTTTAGTTTTTTTCTTTGTGTATCTACAGCGTCCGCTCCGTAGATTAGGAAACTGCAGCCAATAACGCCGGTTGCTTTGTTATTAACTGACTGAACACTTGACTCTTACCTGGACATTTAGATATGAAAGTTTTTCATCAACAGTAGGTGCGTGAAACATTATAAACATTGAAAATCACCTGCGACTCGACTGTTTCAGTACGTCCACTATGTTGCAGAGAGTCCGCTTAATTAACGGCTTTTCGTTCAGTCCACGTGAACTAAACATTTGTGTTCTGTAATTTTTTACTCGCATAGGCTATATTTCTACATATTTTTGACCAAGTAACAATCGGATATAATGTAAGTTGTTTTGTAATGCAAGTTTATTTTAAATTGTTCTGAAATGATGACCAATCTTTCTGACTTAAAAAGATCTATCCAGCATAATTTAGCCAAAATAATGATTTATTCATTTTCATACTTTATAAATACACATTAATTCATCTACTAATATACTATTGAAAATGCCATAAATAAATTTTCATTGCCTTCTGTACAGGTGCATAAATACTGTCTTAATTTTATTTTCTTTTAGACACTGCTTTGTTCTGTATTTAAATTCCTTCACCGCGACAGCCCTAGCTGCTATCTAAAAAAAAAAGGTTCGACTATCAGTCGACTTTGGCAAAATCTAACAAATCAGATTCAACTATGAAAATCCTTAGTCGAAAACAGCCCAAGTGTTCGCAAAGTTCAAGGCGAAATGGCGAGTCAAATTCCGAGGTGTGCACTTCTTTCTGTAACATTTTGGTCTGTCCGTGTTCTAAAGACAGCAAAGTTTACATTCTTTTGAGTGGCAGCAAAGGCAGCCAATCAGTGTCAAGTGCTTCCATTTCATATTGAGGTTGCCAGTTAAGCAGAGAGGGATGTCAAATAGTTGCAAAACCACACGTTTAAAACCCCCCACTATTATATATCTTTCTGAGAGAGGTTTTTAGGAAACATCTAAGGCATTACAGACCCAACCAAAATTTTGCTGTGTACATGTCACATCACAGAACAAGGATAAATACCCCATTCAATCATTCAATGTCACCTTTGAAGTGCCCATATAAGGACTTCCACTGTACTTCCTGTATATGAAACTTTTATGTTAAAAAAAAACTCTTAGAAACTTGTTTGAACCCTAGTGAAGTGCATTCAGCACAAAAATACTCACACTCACCCTAACCCTAACTTCCATTGCTTTTTGACACTCTGAAATTTAAGTTATTCATATATTCTTATTCTGTGACAACGTATTTACCTTGTGATGTTTTTTTTTTTGTAGTGTACATTTGTGTACATAAAACCTTTTTGATTTCTATTTACAAAGACAAACTCTAACTTGGTTTTATAAGTGTGAGCCAATCAACACTTTGAATGCACTCAAGAGGACCAATCAGGATCAGATTTCTCTCTCACACATACTTGTTTTTATAGATTTAAATTTGTAGTCCATTTGGTTTGTACCAGGAAGGTTATATTTTAACCTTGATCCATCCCGAGTACATGTATTTAGTTAAATTTATGAGCTAGAAACTTTTTTTTGTCTTAAATGTCTTACAATATTAAGCTTTATAGGTCAAATACTAATACTAATTTTATGTTATATCATAAGTAAACTCTTTGTTTCTTGAAAATTATTAAATCAATTAAAGGGATAGTTCACCTAAAAATTAAAATCCTCTTAACATATACTCACTCTCATGTTGGTACACACCTGTATAAATGTCTTTGTCCTAATGAACACGGAAAAAAATAGTTTGAGGAATGTTTGTAACCAAACCGTTCATTAGCCCCATTCACTTCCATGGTATTATTTTTTCCTCCCATGAAAGGCAATGGGGCTCATGATACGGTTTTAATTATTTGTCAAAATAGAATAATTTCAAGTAGATAGTGATTTTAGAATTTTTTATCTTTATTTTTACATTTTTTATCTACAGTTGATCGCTTAAAAAAAAAAAAACATCACAAATCTAAGAGGATTTTGATATTCTATATATGGAAAAGATTTAGGATCTCTGTCATATTTACGTATAAAAAGACTTTTCCCCATATAATTTTTGCTATATTGAATGCAAAAATTTAATAACTCAAAACTACTCAGAATGCAGACAAAATAATGTATTTTTAAAAAGTAATTCTATTTAATATTTGAAGCCATACCTGTCACGACAAGCACCGTCTGTCCTGCCTGGCACTTCTGTTCTGATTTTTCCCCATTCTTTTGTGCCATACTTGGCGACAGCATTCCTTAACAACTGATAATAAGAGAAGTTTGCTAAAGTTATGATTCTCCCACATTATAATGCAAAAATACTTTTTTTGAGATTCAAACCAATTCAGAAAAAAATCAGGCAAATGGGAAAATTTGAAACATAAGCCATGTAATAATTCACATTTTAAATTATATTAGTAGCTTTAAATTGAAGTAGGACTACCCAAAATGATGCTAATTCATACCTGGTCTTCTTCCTTTGACCAAGGGCCTTTCTTTATAGAGGGATCGAGAGAAGATGTCCAACGGTATAACAATTGTGATGATTCACGACCCATCATGAAGTACGACACTACAGGGAAAAAAATACCACAATTGGTTTCCATAATGCAAGATAAGAATTACAAATACCTAAAGTAAATGATTTCTGTCTATTAAAAATTAAAAAAAAAATTCTTCTCTCTAGAGAAAGCTGTGAGAACGGTTTAAATTACTTTGATTTACTATACATGTCATATTAAGAACACTGTCATTGCTGCTGTCATCCATTGTCGCTGAACTTTTTTGACAGCTATTAGCTGTAAAATTAGGGCTGCAACAACGAATCGATTAAATCGATTAAAATTGATTACTAAAAGTGTTCGCAACAAATTTCATAATCGATTCGTTGTGTCGCATGACGCAGAGACGTAAAAAAAAAAAACTTCAGTTAAGCGCGGAGCGGAGTGAACACACTCGCACTGCATCCAAAACTGCCTAATTCCATACTATGTAGTAGGCAAAGAGTACGAGAAGTAGTGCTTTTTGCCTACTATATAGTATGGAAGTATGCGGTTTGGGACGGAGCATCGGTCTCTCTCGCGCATTGTTGCTTGCACAGTTCGGCGCCTCATAGACAGGGCGGAGAAATGACAGCGCGGCGGAGAAAAGATAAAAAAAACAGCAAAGGTAGAGGAAAACCACATGTCAGTGTTTTACTCCTCCCAAACGTAAGCGCGTCACCTGGAAGTTATAGCCGGCAAAGAGGTAAACAAACAAAGACGACACGCTTATGCTTTATGGAGCGACGACAGCGAGTTTCTAGAACGAATAAAAAACTCCAATGATATTAAACAAAGAAATAAAACGTTGAGAGAGAGTTGTATGGACGCTTTTCCCCGTCATGGACCTGTATGTTAAATCATCGCGCCGTCACTCTCCTGCTGTTCTGTACTGCGCGCTCCAGCTCATGCCGAGCCATAGATATGTACACTAGATGTCGCCTTGGCTACGGCAGTTCATTGGACCGAATTCGTCAAACAGAGCCGCCATCTTGAAACAGGGGAATCCCACATAAGCGTCATTGTAGGCAATGGTGTAACAGAAATAAAATCACCATAAATCATCATGAACGCAATTTTCTTGGTTTTCTTTGGGTTCGTTTCAACAGTCAGACATGTATTTAGCATTTAGTACAGGAAAAAAAATAAAAGTTTTGATTTTATGAAAATTTACTTTTTCTAACTGTAATGCATAGTGCTAGTAGCCCTTTCATCCATGCGCAGCACAAAAGTCCGGCATCGTTCATGAATTCGAAGTACAGGCGGAGATAGCAGCTTTACCTAGATACTTCCTATGACAAGACCCCTGTTCTAAGATGACGGCGGTTTTGACGCATGCTCAGAGCCCCAAGGCGACATCTAGTGTATATATCTATGATGCCGAGCAAGGAGACGCGCGTGCCCGGCCCAACATAAAGTACAACATACAGTAAGTGCCGCCTTTTGTTGCATAAACATCGTCTTACATTTTTTAAGGCGAAGTAATGAATGGTGTATTTGCATTTTGCGCGGGAGTAGAAGACGCATTTTCCGTTTTCACAAGATGCATTTATGTGACCAAATGTTAATGGAACAGTTTTATCAAATGAGAAAGCTATCCGATCAGAGAAAACACAAAGTCAAATATAAGGTACAAAGCTGTCACTGGGGCAGTACCCATTATAAAAGGTCCTAATATGTACCATTTAGGTACAAATATGTATCTTTGAACTGCCAATATGTACTTTTGAAGTACTAATATGCACTTTTGGGGTACAAAGGTGTACCTTTTTTAAAGGGTACTGTCCAGTGACAACTTATGTACTTTTATTTCTGAGAGTGTACTCATATACTATCTTTTTGATATAAAGACTTTTTTTATGATGCATTTCCCATCAAGAAGCCTCTCTTGATGGGAAATGCATCATAAAAAGTATATATATTTGGCAGATGTAAAGCATACATGTGTACTTCTTTGTGTTAGTCCATTTTTATTTTATTTTATTTCATTGTAACAGCTCAGGTGTGTTCAAGGAGCAACATATTTGTGCAATTTCTAAAGATTTTAGTTCTGTTTTAAATAAGGGGTTGGAAATTAATGCTTTTCTTGTTTTTTGTTTTTATCCGATTCATCAATTAATCGAACAAATAATCGACAGATTAATCGATTATTAAAATAATCGTTAGTTGCAGCCCTATGTAAAATCTTTTGGTCCTGCTCGATTTGTGTTAACTTCAAGTTTTGTTTGTTTGTTGATCATGAAGTACAAAGTAGACAAGGATTCCGTGTGTATTCAAAGTGCCGCCATTAATATTTACGTGATACAATATAGATTTTAAAAAAATGGCATTTATCGCGTTTTGAAACCAAACTCTTCATAGATCCCAAAGCATACTTTATACTTTACTACATTGAATAAATACAAGTTTTTGTATTGATCCTCAATCTTTCTCTCTTCTTGTCCCAAACTCTTATTGGGTTGTTTGGTTGGCCTGTACACTTACAGGAGCTGTTTTTGACAACACAACCAGCGGCAATCGTAGTCCATAAACAAGCAAGTAGCCCCACAGACGCTATACACACTATTGTTACTTACACATTTGTCCACAACACAGTTTTCATGTGATTTCTACGTCAGTAAAGGCGGTAACAAAGTGTAACGTGGAAATGAACGTCATTGACATGCAACTGCACTTCCTCGTGTCACTGTTTAGAATGGCAATTTTCTCATAATTTACCAGAAGTTGAAAACATTAGAGATATTGCAAGTAATCAGCTGGACAAAACATATATAACACTGCCCTAGTGGTTTTAGGATATATTACTGCAGATATCTTACGAATTGCATCTTTAAGTACTTTCCACCTCTAGACTAGAGAAAGACAGGGTGGGATTGGAAATTGGACATGGATCACATTCAAACGTGGGTTCCCTCAAGTATTTGGACCTGAATACAACAATATTTTATAGCCACATGCATTACAGCTCCTCCTAATGTGCGCTTCAGGTTTTTTTTATTTATATATTTTGGATTCTGACTTTTCAAATTTAGTGATTTTGCGACTGTTTTAATGTCTTTTATAAAGAAGTGAATTTATCGATTTTCCCAAAAGCTTTTATGTACTTAGTGGGTTTTGCAGTGAAAGGCATCTTTTAAAGTTTGTTAAATACCAACCTACAACCAGGTAATGAGTTTGTAATCATTGATGGCTCGATCGGATTAAAAAGCCTTCATGTTTACCCATTATCAATGGACTGAGCTTAATCGAATTTAAAAATACCTTGTGCACATGGCAGGCGCAGTGTCTTGCTGCCTGACATGTGCACAATCGTCTTGCTGTCCCTCCCCGTTCTGTGATTGGTTCCCTATTTGAGGGAAAAATTTGGTCCATGGTCTCCATGCTACACTTGCAGTGTGAATAAATTTGCATGCAAGGCGGCATGGGGAAACCCAGGCTAATCCTGTTCAATAGCACCAGATGATCCTCACTCTGCATGTAAGGAATGAAGTTTCCGACTCTCATTTTTTTCACAAGTTCTCTTAGTATCTGGTCTTCCTCTTTAGTCCACCCTTTCCTTCTGAAGGTCTTTGAAATGTAGCGTTGATAAGTCTGGAAACACATGAAAGCTGTTCTCTTGGTCTAAGATCAAAGAAAAATAGAACAAATGTTATTAGGGCTACCACGATTATTAAAGTGTCTGAATGTGGTTACTTAACATAATCGTGATTATTTCAGATAAACCTCATTTTATTAGAAAAACATGGGGATGAGTAGTATCGGCAACAGATATTTACTTCACAGAATAAATTACTTCAATAAAATCAATTACAGGTTAAGTGTTTTAATAATTTGTGACAATTACTTAAAGAACAAAGCACAAAAAAAAAACATGTATGACAATTTCTTGAGAATTATCAAAGCCTGAAACGGACAATGTTCCCGTTCACACTGCAAAGTTTTAGTACTGACAACTACATTTAAATTGGGAATGTCATACTTGCTTTATATTGAAGTGCACTGCAGATGGGATTTTGAAGCTGCCTAATATTGTCTTGTGGTCCCTTGCAACATATTTAAATACATACAAAGTAAAAAAACTAAAAATATACATTAATATATCACCTCATCTCTCAAAGATGCTGAAATGGTTCATTTAAAGCAATTCACAGATTCAGTCTGTCTAAAACCCGCCTTCCGTAAGCCTACTCTGCTCTGATTGGCCAGCAAGCTCTGTTTGTTGTGATTGTTTTTATATACAGCAAAACAAACCTAACCATAGTACATACAAAAACATGACTGACTGATAAAACATAACAGTTTGTAAATTTTGGGTTTCATTTTTGGTTGTCCGCGCATGTGCAATATCTATTGCTTCTGTGCCAGAAAGAGAAATGATTCGTTCACATCTCAACTTTCAAGTCTTTGGGTACGAATCGTTTGTTTTTGTCACGTGACCGCGCTTCCCGGCTCAGTAATTTACAGACCATGCATTTATTATCAGAAGGTACGGTGCAAAAGACAAAGCAATAAACATTTTCTGAAAAGTGTTGTGTTCTGTTGTGGTTTATTTCAATCTCTCTTGATTATCAATTTATTTTTTCCTGGCATGATATATAAAAATCAACAATTATTTGTACAGTGTTTATGTCTAGTGCATCATTGCTATGTCATAAAGGTAGGTTACACAGACACCTTCTATCATTAAATAATTTTACATTGAATTTAAATGAATAATGTTATTATTAATATAGCAAAAGTTAGTAAAATACTTTGCTAACTACGTGCAACTTTTCATTTTGCAAGTCTGTGTAAAGTCATTTTAGAAAATTGTTTGTAAACACATTATAAATGTATTTGCAAACTTTATTTAACCAGGAGAAATCATATTGAGACTATAGTCTCTTTTTCAAATGATCCCTGGCCAAGAAAGGCAGCACTTAAAATCGAATAACACCCCAATAGACCATATCACAACATCTAACAAAGACAAAAAGTTAATACAACAAAATTTAAAATGACATAATAATCAAGACAGACATAACAACAATTTATATACATTCACAAATATAGCTGAAGGTTTCACCGACATATGATTTAAAATCCTTAAGTGATATAATAGTGCCTAGTTTCATCTGCTTTTGCAAAGCATTCCAGGTTGAGGGGGCGTTATAACGGAAAGCAATTTTGCCAAATTCAGATTTAACAGCGGGTATAGTAAAAAGAATGCTGCTTTTTGACCTAAGATTATGTCTGTTATTTTCTACTAAAGAGAAGACTGATAAATAAGAAGGCAACAGTCCAATTATTCCCTTATAAATAAAAATAAGCCAATGATGCTGTCTACAAATTGAAAGCGTAGGCCAACCTGATAAACTATACAGAATACAATGATGTGTAAAATAATCTGCTTTAGTAACAAAACGTAAAGCAGAATGATAAATGGACTCAAGTGAACATAAAACAGACTTTGCTGCATGCATATACAAAATATCTCCATAGTCTATAACAGATAAACAGGTAGAAGCAACAAGTTCCTTTCTTACTTTCAAATTAAAACAACCCTTATTCCTATTATAAAAACCTAATTTAACTCTCAAAGTCTCTTTTAAGTAAATTATTTTATATTATGAAGGCATCCTGCAGTTTCTTTAATGCCTCATATGGAGTTTTAGCAATACTGTATATGATAGTATCATCCGCATAGAGATGTACAGCTGCATTTATATTTGTACAAATACCATTTATGTAGATTGTAAACAACAAAGGTCCTAATATGGAACCTTGAGGTACTCCAACAATTAGTTTTGCCTCCCCTGACATAATACCTTCACAAGTGACATATTGATATCTACTATACAAATAATTTTTAAATAATTTAACAACATTCTCAGACATTCCAATTTTAGACAAACATTTTAATAAAATGGTATGATCAACCGTGTCAAAAGCTTTTGAGAGATCAAGAATAAGGCTGCACAAGATTCTTTACAATCAATAGCACTAATATCATCAACTACCTTTATGGCTGCTGTGATGGTACTATGCCCTTTCCTGAAACCTGACTGAGAAGAAATAAGAATATTATTTACTGTTAAAAAGTTCTTTAACTGATCACTAACCAATGACTCAAAGACTTTGGCCAATACTGAGAGTTTTGACATAGGACGATAATTGTCCATATTAGTTGGATCCACATTTTTTAAAAGTGAGATTACATGCGCTGTCTTCCAAGATCGAGGTATACTGTTTTGTTCTAAAGATAAATTAAAAATATAAGTTATTGGATCAACAATAATATGAGCTACAAGTTTCAAAAGGAAAGGGGCAATCCCATCAGGAACAGCTGACTTTTTACAATCTAGGTTTTGTAAAGCGAATAAAACCCTATCCCTTGAAATTGGTTCAAAAGTAAAAAGGTTCGAACCCCAAGCATTGGGGTGAAAAAACCCTGGAGATGAAAGAGATTCTTGCTCTGATTTAAATAGGAGACCAGCAGTGGCAAAGTGATTGTTAAAAAGATCAACTATATCTGTTTTATCTGTGATTTGTATATTATTAACATTTAAAATTTTAGGAAGTGCTGACAATAAAAACTCTTCAATGAATTTATAGTTTTCCAAAATTTAGCTGGATTTTTTAAATTTCTTGTTGTCTCATCCCGATAAAACTGTGACTTAACTTTACGGGTGTGTGTAGTACATTTGTTTCTTAAATATCTAAAATGAACCCAATCATTTTCTAACCCAGACCCTTTTCTAACCCTTCGAAAAAGCCAAATATAGAATGCAGGACCCCAGGCAGGCGACTAGATGCAAAAAGCAACGCCGACTTTCAACAAAAGTAGATTCAGAATTTCCAAGCTTTCCCATGATTGCAGTCCTACATCGAAACTAGCGTTCGAAGAAGCGAGACTCACAGCTCACGGAATTTCCAGGATTTCTCATAAATGCAATTCTATATCAAAGCTGGCGTTCGAAAAGGAAGACTCAAAGCTGTAGTAGTGGATACATGTGAAGCTGGTGTTTGCCGAATTTTTGCCAAGGTAAAATGGAATAGAAGTTTCCAAATTTCCTCATATATGGACAGATATTGTAGTTATAGTCACTTATAGTCGCTCAACCTTCAGCATTGTTAGTATAAAGGAACAAAGACACAGGGACGTAAACCAGATTACAAGCATGCCGCCATCTTGGATTGAAATCACTCACGCAAATGTATTGCTGAAACACGTTACAAAGACTGTAAACTGTAGTACAGAGTTGTGGAGCTGCACCGCTAAACAGTTTTTCCTCATTTCCAATATTTGGACGGGGCTAAAACAGTGGCTCAATAACACACTGGAGCCTCCGAGCATGGCTCTGCCCTTTCTTTCAGATTGCAGCGGTACTTTGAGTATAATGATGAAAGGAAAAAATAACACAGACAGGGTAAGCGGGTGCATGTGTGTGGGTCAGCCTGGGGATGGATTTTGGGGCACTGTGCCCTGTGGCACCTAACCAAGATACTTGGTTAGAACATGACATTGGCGGGGGTCTTTCCTATGCCATGGCCATGAGGGGGTCAGAGGCAGTTTTATAACACCTTATTATTAATATCTGCAATAATATTATCATTAATATACCATTATTAATACCATTGTCAATACTAGCATTATTAATATTATTACTACTCATCATCCCTATACAACTACCATTATCATTAATATTATTGATATTATATTAAGATTACTATTATCAATATTACTATTATTATTATTATTATTATTATTATTATTATTATTATTATTATTATTATTTTATTAATATTATTACTGCTATTACTACTACTATTACTTATTATTTATATGATTTTTTTTATCTTCTTCCTGATCCTTCACTCTCCCCCTAAGTCCGGATGGAATTAGTATTTTTGTTAATTTGTTTATCATTACTATTATTGCTATCTTTAATTTCATATTAATATCATTTTTCATTATTATTATTATTATTGTTAATAATATTCCTATTATTATTATTATTATTATTATTATTATTATTATTATTATTACTATTCTCCTTATCCATTTTGTGTATTTATTTACATCTAATTATGTCTGTTGTGCTTATGCTCCTTTATTCAAATTTTCCACTCTTAAATCCAATTACATTTACAGTTATATATACACACACACACACACACACACACACCTTACTGGTTGTTATGTATGTTTTGTGGATCTATGTATTTGTATTTTGCATTTCACTTCTAATCTGTAAATATTGTAATTGTCTGTTTGCAACAAAAAAAGCAATTATACATTTGGCGCATACACTTTAAATAATAAAAAAAAAGATTGCAGCGGTACTTGAAAGTTTAAAAGAAATGACAGCTTTGACAGTGAGTGGCCTTGGTTTCAGGGCCAAGAGCGGAGATGCCCCTATATGGTTTCTTTTTTTTTTAACTTGTATGCAAATTTTATGTTAATCATTGGGTGGAGCTTACTAGCAGATTGTCTGAAGCAGTGTTAGCAACTTAGCGACTTTAATGCTACATTTAACGACTTTTAGACCCATTTAGACAAAACTAGCAACTGTTTGGATGAACCTTAGCACATCTGTACAGATAAGATACTGTGTCACTTGCACGAGTGCTGAATCTTGCTGTCCCGGTGAAATGTGAATCTCTCTCAGTGTCTACACTATCTGCATTGAGCTGAGCAACTGATTACTTTAAATTTGCATACAAGTTGAAAAAGAAAACCATTAAATAAAATTGAACATGAAATTAACTTTTTATTAGATAAATACATTTTTATTAGATTTTTGTCACTATCATTAATAAAAATGTTGTTGTTTTTTCTGCTTTTTCATATTTACTTTTTAATATTAATATTTGCAATAAAAGGTTATATCATCAATTGATCAAGATTATCACCTTGAAAATGAAATATTTAATATAATGTTTTTGTTTTTATTTAAGCATTTATTATATTGTTTTAGGTACTTATTTTGCACTTTATATTTTATTTTATAATTTTATTCATTTAATAAGCAGGCTAAAGCACGCACATCAATTTAAATTGGGTGCTCGACCAAAAAAAATGTAGTAGTATAGTAATGCAAAGTCGGCAACACCAAAGCTCCAAAAGTATAAAAAATATTTATTATTTAAAAACATGGCGCCATGCATGCATTGCATTGGAGCTTTGGTGTTGCCGACTTTGCATTACTATATTAAATCATTTAATTCCACATGCCCCCGCCATTTAAAAGAAAAGGAATCTGCCTTTTTTAAAGATTTGGATAACTTATTTTTTTAAATAATTTAACTTTGGCCAGGGGGAAAACACTTTTCTCTGGTGTGACAAACTAATAACACATTTAATATCGGACTTTTAACACTAAAAGATAAAGCGATTACTGAATTTAGCTGCAGTGTGAATGGGGCCATTTTTATTAGACAGTTAATTGTCAGGTAAATCGTATAATCATAACAGCCATAAATGTTATATTATGATATGAGTGAGAGTTTCATCCTAACATACATATTTTAGTATATATATATTTTTTGGCCAGCAAGCATTATGAAAGGTGCATGTATTTGGTTGACTTTACCCCAAGAGCCTCTGCAATTTCATCCCAATGGCAACAGTTGTATTCTTGTACAATTTCTCTCAGCTTATCAATTTCCTCCTGTTTCCATGCGGTCTTGTTAATGGAGGGGTGCAAGTAGTTTTGCCAGAATCTTTTCAAATCATCGGCATGGCGTAAACCTTCAAACTATTAAACACAAACAAATGTTTTTTTTGTTTTTGTGAGAATGACCGAATTGTATTGAGCAGTATTGCATTTTAATTAAGTATCTGTGTAACTTACATCAATGTTGGATATTTTCTCCCAGTCATGGTCGTCATTGCGATCACCCAGCAGCTGTTCTTTTGTCATTGCGCTAAGGTTTAATTGTGAGTTTGATCAATTACACGTTACACTTTTGAAGATGATGTTGCTTCGAGACTAGTTCTTACCTAATCTCTGCAATATCTTCTTGTATTAAATCTATTTGTTTTTTCATCTCCTCCTTTTCCGTATCTTTAGCTTTAGACATCTTGCCACTCAAGTAGTCCAGCCTATGAAAACAGAAGAAAACACCATTGCGTTGAAATAAGAAAACAAAACGCATACACAAATCAACAGTATAATCCTGTTTTAATAGTATTAAAGGGATAGTTCGGCCCAAAATGATGCTCATCTCCATCATTTTTCAGACAAACACATTTTCAGTTATTTTAGAAAATGTCTTTGATCCTTCTGTTGTTAAAATGTAAAGTTACAGGGTCCACCTCTTTCAAGTCATGTGCATTTATCCTTTACAAAAGAAATCCAAAAGGCTTCAGGGGGATAAACAAAGACCTTCTGAGATTAATCTGTGCAGTGTTATTTAAAATGTATGTATAAGTTATTTAAAACTTTATAAACTCATGCCATTCAGGAGAGAGTATCAGCGTAGTGTAGGGGAGAGCGGGGCACAACTTAACACTTTTTGGTTTTGGCTCAATCATTAAAAAAAATGTTTGCTTAATTATATTTTTACACAAGCAACACACACATCTCTGCTACAAATGAACATTTAAAGTTTGTTTCTAGTACTTACCATTCAGAAACAATTACACCAAACATGGCACAAGGGCAAACTTTACCCCATAGGTAGGGTTAATTGTAACAGGCAGGGGGTTAGTTGTAACACTTGCTAAAATTTAAGCTTGCAGGCAAATATTTCAATACTAAGTGGATATTGTTTATATATCTGTCTATAACAGATGCGTATTTACACTATTCATCCCTCATCTAACCTTAATTCAATTATAAATGGATACAAATGTCTAAATAGGTGAGAAAAAGCAGCACAATTATGACAACAACAAAAAAATTATGTGTGACCCAGTCTTTACAGAAGTCTCAAAATCAAATTCTAAGATCATGAAAATCAAAATCTGATTTTAGCCATTAATTTCATTACGATTTGAATCGTTGACTTTTAATTATTCAATCAATATTAAAGAAATCAACAAAAATAGATTTTGAATTTTTGATAAGACGGGCACATTTATTTTGTTGGCAGACAGCACAATCATTCATATGTAGCCTATTTAAAACATCAGCAAGAATTGTGCTAACGTTAGCGGTTTTCATATCGTTGTTGCTGAGGGGTTAGTTAGTTGTAACACAGCGTTAACCCCGCTGGGTCAAAATATTAACAAGCCTACCAAAAAAAGGGTTGCAGACATCTTTCAAAATGATGCTATGTTTTAGTCAACAAGACACTGATTAAGATGACATAACATTGGATTTGGTATCTTACACACCCAACTCAAAAACTGAAACAAACATTTGATGAACTACCAAAAAACTCTAGAGATCATTAACTCCATGGAAAAACATGATACCTTTCCATAAATTTGCGGGAGACCGTTATTCGTCAGTATTAAAACAATACTTGAAAAAAAAACTCACTCAACCATGTGCAACAATGTTAAACGGTCTGTGTTACAATTAACCTTGTGTTAGTTTGTGCCTCACGCACCCCTACACACTTTTGTTAGTGACGTATGACAAATGCAGAGGCACAGAACCCTCCATTAACTGCGTACACTCGCATCTGAATGCATTATTTTGGGCTTAATATCATTTTTGGCCGAACTCTCTCTTTAAGAGGAAATCACATACATTTATTTAAATGCCCATATATTTATTTAATTTTTTGTTTGTTTTCTTCCACCAGAACTAACTTGGAAAGTTTGGGCTTTAGCATTCGTTTCATAGTGTCCGTGGCCACAGCATTGGTCAGCAAAGCCTTCTGCCAAACCTCCCCTGAAAGACAAAACCACAAAGACGAACTCTATTTACATCAAAAATAATACGTTAATGAAAGCAATGTGAAGCACACATTTTATCTCAAAACATACATCTCTTTATTTTCAGCTCACAAATGGGTCTGGTGGCATGACTCATCCTCTCTTTGGTTTCATCATTTGCTGGAGGTCCCTTGAAGCAAACAGATAAATAACCAGAAATTTATTCTTAGATGTCACTTTACTTCACCAACAGTTCTTCTCCTAGCAGACCCATTTCATGTTTATCACATTTGATTTTCAGTCTTATTGTTACATACCAGAGCAGTGAGTTTGTCTTTGAAATAAGGCTTCATGAAATATCCAAGAAATAGTTTCTGAATAGGGATTCCTCCGGGTGAAGAAGAGCTATAGGTGGTTGGACCAGACAACTGACCTTCAATCTCTTTCTGTGGAGATAAACTTCATTTCATTAATAGCCCGGGCACTGAGATGTGATCTTCAATGACTTATTATTATTATTTCATTACGTCTCAGTTTAATTAACCACAGTCTAGATGTGTTCGTTCTTCACCTGCTGCTGCTGGTTGTCTCTCAGAAGCTTCTCCAGCTCAGATAGTTTTTCTTTAAGCACCTCCTGATAGACCAAATTAATTTGTAGGCAAGTCTCTATATTTTGAGGAAGATCCAATTCAACTCTGTCCTCATTGCTCTGAGAAGGACAAAACAATATATTAATCTTATGGTTTTAAATTTGAAACGCATACATGTGCTCAAATACAGATCAATGACATTAAGGTGTAACTTACAAAATCGCTGTCGTGTTCACTTTCTGCTTAACAAGAAGAAATGAGATAAATTATCCATGATATTTCAGAATTTTTCAGAATCTGTCTTTGTGCTCCAATTTTGCCTTTGTTTAAATATATAATTAAATATAACAAACAAAGTTCACAATTTTAAGCAGGAAAACAACACAAATAATTGTCCTTATTGATATCATAATGTGTACTTTAAGTGTGCACCAACAGAAATATTTAAGTACTTGGACTCTGTATTGCTATATAATTAATTGACTAAATTAAATAGAATTTGTAAATATTGTGCATAATAAATACTAATTTCTTTAATACACTGGAACTTTATATAGGCTACATTGCTTTCTCTTTGTCGGCATCAGCGATTCAAAAAACAAAACAAAATCATCAACCACAATTTACTAACCTTCCTCAATGTCAAACAGTTCTCCATTAACACCAAGTGTATTCTCTAATTCCTCGATCTCTCTCTGAATGCGTTGGCGTTCTGTCTCTAGATCATCGTGCACCTTAAAGTTAGAAACAATTAGAAGTTAAAAACAATAAAAAAGGTAACATCTATTGAGTGATATTTCTAGATTCTCACCGCTTCATTAACTGCAGGTCCACTGTCAACAGATTCATCATCTGTCATGAAAAAACAATTAATGTTACAGTATAAATCCAAACAATGGGTGCATCCCAATTCAGGGGCTGTGGCCTTTAAAGGCAAGGCTCAATATTTGAAGGTGGCAGCGTCTAAAGGGCACAAAACAAACTGAAATGAGACGGTCTAGCCCACGGGGGGAGTTGCGTTACTTTAATTATATTAATTCACATCACTAAAACATCATTTATTATAGTAAAACAGTCACAAGGACCTTTAATTTGCAAAATATACACATTTATTTATCTTCAGTTTTGAATGTTTATTTCAAATAAGCCAAGAGTCAGACTTCACGGCCACGCATTGCATCTTGGGAAAGCCAAGGCTTGGTGCATCCCAATTCAGGGGCTGAAGGCAAATGATGTCACCGGGCCGCGGCAAAGGATTTCCAATTTGAAGGCCCCTTCACATACAATCCTCCAAATGTGACCTTTTTTCCCCTGAAACCAAGGATCCATAGATGTATCCTTTACAGCCTTGGCTATCCCAAGATTCAATCCGTGGCCGTGAAGTCTGACTCTTGGGTTATTTGAAATAAACATTCAAAAGTGTAGTTAAAGGGGCGGTGAATTTGTCGATTTTATTGTTTTATGCTGTTGTCTGAGGTCTACTTATGATGTTCGCATGGTTTTTACATTCAAAAACAATAAGTTATAGGCTATTTTGGAACATGGATTAGTGGCTGTCTCCGAATTCCACACTTGGTTGTAAAACTGGCTTGGTGCCAAAAACTGTTATATTTCAGTAGCACGGACGTTTTCAATTCTGAAACTTGCAGGATGTTCATTTAACTATGATGACCTCTTAAATAACAAAGTATCAAGTTAAAATTGAGTATTTGATTCACCGCCCCTTTAAATAAAAACATATTTTGCATATTAAAGGTAATGTTGTCAATGTTTTATTATCATAAATGAGGCTTTAGAGGCTTGTATGTGAAGGAGCCATCAAATAGTCAACGTAATCGACTATGAAAATTTGTCGACAACAATTTTTGGCTCAAACGGCTGAGTGTAATTCACCTCCACAACAGTCTGTGCGCTGCGCGTCTCCTGCTGGTTAATCTACCATGCTATAATCTTTCTTCCCTCTCCCCCTGCATTCACTGCTTTGATTTTAAAAAACGGCGGTGGCAGGTGAGTCTACGGAATCAGGACCAAAGGTTCCAAAATATTAAAGTACTTTAAGCCAAGTTGTGATAAAAGAGTGGACTGTACACCGTGCTAAACGTCGCTGGTTTATCACAGGAGCACAACGAAAATGCATCTCAAACAAAAACACTCGGGAATATGACAATGCAAGTATATGATTATTAATGAAACGGTGAGCTAGTCTCTACTGTTTATTAACTCTCTCTGCACTAAATGGCAGTGCCGTGGTTGGTTAGTGCAGATTAAGGAGCGGTATTATTGTAATTGGCCTTGCTTCCTCCGTCACAAAACGGGCAAAATCTGGACCAAATTTTTCACATGCTTGCACAGAATGATTAACCAAAACAAAGTAACTGGGTTGATCTTTTCTTACATTTTCTAGGTTGATCGACGCACTGGGGATCCAATTATAGCACATAAACATGGAGAAAAGTCAAAATGTTCACGCTATGACCCCAGACATATTGAGGGCACATCTGTTAGGGTACTGAAGGATCTTTACGTGTAGAATGTTTTTATTATTGTGTTTTTTTTTAAGTTTATTCCTAATCATTTATTTACATAATCATCATAATCATTTTATAATCATCCATATATTTGATTATTCAATATTATTTTTATTATTATTAATTTCATTATTATCATTTTTATCATTATATTATTGTTTATTCATTTGTTTATTCATTATATTTATTCATTATTATATTTCTATATTTTATTATATTATTCATCCATTCATTATATTTCTTTATTACACGGCTCTCTGGAATGCTTGATTCTGATTGGTCAGTTGAGACATTTGCAGGTTCGTTCTTTTCAAATAATAACCGCTCCAAAATAATAACGCATAGCCGGACTACTTGCACGAGTAAAATCGCTCAAAATAGAGCATGACAGCTAGGAAGTCAACACACAAAAAATACAGAATGGGCATTAAAACTTCTCAAAGACTGGTTAAAGAGAAAAAAATGGAGACAGACAAGTATGAAGCAGAGGATCTTAATAAGGTATTACGATCATTTTATGCATCTGTGCAAAGTTTCGCGGAAGGATAAAAATCTTAATTTAAAACAAATATGCCAATAAAATGTTTCAAATTCATATTCATGTCCAGTTTTTTTTCTTATGTGACAAGTAGCCGTGTAATAAGCGGGATAATGTAGAGGCAGCCGGTAGTTATTGGGAAATAAGCCCCTTCAGTGTGATACAAGACCCTCCGCTTCGCGTCGGGTCCTGATCACACTGTCGGGGCTTATTTCCCAATAACTACCGGCTGCCTCTACATTATCCCTTACATATTTCATGTGTCTTATTGATTTCATTGTTGTTCAGTCTTATAGTTGTATCACATTTGTGAAGTTTCTGAGCTGTCTTGTCTGTGTAAACAGAGATAGATAAAGAAAATGTTTATGGAAGCTCAAGGTTTGTGGGATGTTGCTATTAAGCCGTTTTTTTTTTATAACAGTGCATGTTAAATTCATGATTGTTGGAAAAGGTTTAAACATTGAGACATATGCATCTGAAAACGGTCCATCAATAAAACTCTGTTCTATTTTACCATCAACACCTTTGTCTCATGTCCTGCATGTATTCTTCTCTAGCAATGATCGATCAAACTCTTAACTGACAGAAGCCTGTTAAACAAGTAAACTTATATTTTCTGACATGATCTGGCCTCCGGGGCTGGATCGCACATTTTTTATTTTGTCTGGTGTGGAGACCAGGGGCCTCATTTACAAAGCGTGCGTACGCACAAAACAGGGCTGGAAACGTACGTACGCCAGTTTCCACGCAAATGATGTGATTTATAAAAAAACTAACTTGATGGGAGAATGGGCTTGCAGGGTGGGATATAAGGATGATTCATGTACGCACACTCGCAGGGTATCTGTGATTTATAAAGGGAACATTGCTTTGTTTTATAAGTCTTCATAATTTTTGGTGTATGCCATTTTTGGCTTTTGTGCGTACGTAGACTTTTAGTAAGGATCCTACGCACAGTTTTATACATGAGGCACCTGATCTAACAGTACCTTAAGCTATCAGACTGCTTTAGTCATTGAATGTTGTTGGTAAGAGAGACTAATTCTCTAAGTTTAATTTTACCTATTGTTTATAATCAACCAGCACAAATAGAAACAACAACTAAGTTTGATAAAAGACAAATTAATCCAAATTAAAGAAATGGTTTTATATATTTTTTTACATTTAAATGTATAAAAATTCAAATGAAATCTGGCCCCATATGGCCCAGGTGGTGCTCAATGTACACGCAGTTCATAAAGTAACAAACTCTCATAATAGACTTAAAGTGATTTACTTTCCTGCACTCATTTTGTATTTAATATACAAATAAATCTTCTTTAGTAGGCCTACTTCTTAATCTTAAGAAAATCTAAGTGTACGAATACGAACTAAATGTGGTTTTATCATACTACCTCTGTATTTGAAAAATATATTTGGTTACCACTTGTAATAACCTTTTCCAATATACTACTAGTGGTACCTTAATACATTTTTTAAATACATTTTTTGCACATTTTAGTTCATATTCTTGGTTTCAAGATGACACAGATAAGTACACTTAGATGTTATCTTAACAAGTCCAAAGGAAGAAAGTACAAAACTAGTATGTGATTACAGAGCACTTTAAGTACTTTATGGAAGTGTACTTCTTCACCTGGGCATACATAATACATTATTGCAGATCTTACCCTCAAGCTTTCTGTGAGTAAGAGATATAACAGGGTACACATTTTAGCTTTATTAAAAATGGGGGACTCTTTTCCCAACATCAGCTCTCATTGTCTTTGATCAAAATCGAGTGATTAGGAATCGTAAAATCAAAATGCCTATAATGGGGTTCTAAGGTTTTATTTATCGCATCCATCGGATATTGCTCTAACAACTTCCCCTCGTGCTTGCAACGAGATTACGCAATTTATTCAAAAACAACTAATTTTCATGTCTTTCTGATTATCTGCAGGTGGCATTTAACTCAGAGCTGCGACTTCATGCGGCGGCGCGAGAACAGACAGGTGGATGACATCACAGTACCGCGAGAGCGATTTAAAAATCAAACTCCTGTAAGATCCTTCGAGCCGTTCTCGCGGTGCTATGATGTCATTTGAGCACACCTAAAATCAGTTATGAACTCGGCAGAGAACTTCACTGCATATGCCTGTACGTAGCAGGAAAAGTTCTCAGTCACTTCTCAGCGTGAGAAATAAAAGTTTGGCGTGTGAACTGAGTGAAATGCGTGAGACTTCAGAGCCCTGGAGTCTCTGTGACTTACCGCTACTGGCATCGAGTGACAACAGGTCTGTGATGTTTCCTCCATCTGCCCGCAAAGAAATCTCAATAGCAAAAATCTCCTTTTGGATTTTGTCTCTCTCAACCAGCAAGTCACTTGTTGCCATGATAGATAAATTGGACCTAAAAACTGAATTAAAAATGACTGAATCGCTGAACCACAGACTTTTAACTTCGTGTCCTGCTGCTGGTGTGCTGGCTGCTGCTGACGTCATACAAGACAAGAGCATCACAACTTTTCTCATGTGTAGCTACAAGCATCGAGAACAAATTGGTTACAAATTACTGAAAAACGATACCGAAAACTTACCTTTAGCGACCAATTAAACACAGCAGCACCGAGTAATATGGTTATGTTAAACTGTTAAGAAAGTCTTGCTCTTAATGAAACTCAACATTAACGTTTTGGATGCGTGTTCGTAATTAAGGTAACAGTCTCGAGTTATAAGTGCGTTATCAATCCTGATATTTCAAAATAAAAGTTCTGTTCTAACTTTGTCCTACAGAATAAACTTAAATCCAACCTTAAAGAAATCCAATAAATGCCTACTGCCTTGTCCCTTCAATACCATGAGCATTAAACACGAAATACTTAAAAAATAAATTTTCCTATAAAACAAGATATCTGCTCAACCTATTCCTGACATTAGGTGCACAATCGTGCTGGGTGTTTCCAATGATATGAAGAAGAGTGTCATTTAAAGTTCGACTCAATAAAAATGAAATCTATTATAAATCATCAAAGCAAACACAGATAACAGCAAGCACATCAGACAGTAAGTATTCTTATAGCAAAAATCTAAAAATATTTCATTTATATATAAAAATAATTTAACAAGTGAAGAAACACTGCTAAATAAAATATTATTTGACAAGGATTAATGATTTGATTCAGTGTTCAGGAAAAGTGCAAAGGTTAAGAAATTATTTTTTCATATTGATTATCATACAATATGGAAGGTAAGGTTCTAGACCCTTTTTAGAGGGGCTTAAGCCCCCATCTTAGCCCCCCTAAAAATACCATCTTTAAAAAATCTAAATATATTTTGAAAGTATTTTTTTCCTAAAAACAATTTACGTTGTCAACATTTGAAGTGGATCAAAAAAGTTAATCAAAGTTGTCCTAAGACAAGAACAGGTGTTGGGTATTGGTTTTAAGACAACTTTTATGAAAGTTTTTGATCCACTTTTGAGACCTTTTAGAGCGAGTTTAATTTGTTTTGCTTTTCTGTGTGGATATTTATGGAGCGATTTTAGTATCTTTAATAATTCATGCATAAGACATGTTTATGTATGTATAATGTATGTATATGGTGTTTGATAGTGTAGATTTAGGGTTGGTATGTTACCCATACAGAAAAGAGAGATTTCTGGTTTATTTTGGTTGTCACAGTTGTATAAACAATAACCACAATGCAAAGTGTGAGTCATTCTGTGTGTTTCTCTACTGCTGTCAGTGTGATTTCTTCATGTGTGTCGTGAAGCGTTCAGATCTTCTGTAGGAGTTTAATCTTAAACTTGCTGGCAGGAGCTGCGCGACTGTCAGGTCACATGACTCACCATCTCTGCCACTGGCAAACGCCATTCCTGCCAGTGGCAGCGATTGCTTAAAAGAGATAATTGGACGTATTTGAAGTAATGTGCTTTGTCTTTTATTCATTTAGTGTGTTTAAGTTTACTCCACGAGACACATTAACTTTCACAATTCCTCTAAAACTTTTAGCATTTGACAGATTCTAGAAAATGGTATAAAAACTTTTCATGGCAACTGTAGTTCATCTGGTCATGTTTAATAAAAGTAGTTTGTACTCTGTAGGATAAAACGTGATGGTAACTACAAAGATCAACAAATATTAACACACAATCAAATGTGAAAACATTTGCAGACAAATACCGATTTGGGAAAAGCGAAGGTCAGCAGATGCTGCAGTTTTTAAAGACCTCTTAAGTTTTCCTAACCTTACCTCTTCACTGCATTATGTGCTATCAGAAACTGAAATGTGCAGCTCAAACATCAGACTAACAAAACTATGAAAGATCAGGCGCAGGTGAGGTTCAACCGGTCTGAACGTTCAGGGATAATTATAAATCTTATCAAGAAATTGAAGCTCATTTTAGGACTGGTATGGTTTATTCATGATCATTTCCCTAATATCTTTACACTGTAATGCAAAAATGACAACAATGATTTGACTAAATGTGGAAAAACTACCATCCAACTTCCCATTATGAATTGATAAAAATACATTTACATCATAAATAGATGCACTAAATCCAAGCATTTAATCCCAATCCCACACCTGCTGACGGCAGAGATCTGACTCGAGTTCATTTGTTGTGCCGACTCATCTGATCTGCTGTGGACTTGGGTTCGTTCATCATCGCTCACCCTGTGCCACAGGCATCGTGAGCTGAATCTACACTCATATGTGATGATGTTTATATCAGTGTCATATGATGGGTGAGGATCCGAGTGTTAACTGCTCTCCTGAGGGTCGGTTAGAGGAAGGGTCGGGACAGACTGACTGCTGCACACAGCCGATGACATCACTACGGTCTCTGTGGTAACTTTACGAGAGCAAGCCGAGCAGATATAGTCTTCGTTCTCTGCCATCTCGCACGACACTCCGACACACACCTGATGAAACCATTCATCACAGCCGCCGTCACACTGGACCCAGTCCACCTGAACCACACAAAGACAAACAAACAGTTAGATGAGTCTCTCTAACCAACAACATTTAATGACTAAAGCAGTCTGATGATAGCAACAGACCCAAGCTATTCAGGGTTATTCATAGGGGTGTGGTGGTTTACCTCCCTCGGGTCAATGCATCTATATTGAATGTTTTGATTAAGTAAAATGAAAACGCAGAAGCTTGGCTAAGATGACTCCCGTTCATCACAGAAGAAAGCTTTTAAAGTGGTCTCAACCCAACTGTACTTCAATCACTGGAGGAGTTTTCATTTCCGCTAGGGCTGGGCGATTTTCACGATTTGTTTTCATTATTAATTTGAGTTTACATTTTGACGTGATTTTAAATTAGGGAATGGAGATTTTGAATGGAAGTTGGTTACAGTGCAGACATTATGTGCTTTGGTTCTGTGTCACCGTGGAAGAAGAAATAGAGAGGGCCACCCTCCTGCATTTGTGCACTGTCCATCAGCTCTTTTCTTCAAAAGCAAGTCAAGTAAAATCAAGTAAAGGTAGAGATGACTGAACCCATGACCTAAACCTCGCGTGTCTGTGGTACCTGCTGAATTATAGCTGAATTATAAAAACATGTCTACGCTTCAATGCAGATGATGCAGAATGAAATGCAACGGTCCAAGCAAACAATACTGTAAATATTTACAAATAAATGACTTTTTTGAAGATTCATTTTAAAGAATGGTATAAAGAAGTCCATCATAGAACAAATTATCCAAATTATTGATGAAATTATTAATGAAAAATCAAATTAAATTCCCAACCAATCATAGGAGAATGTTATGAATAGTTAGAAAATAATATATTTGAATTGTTTGGTTTAACATGTGATGAGAGATTATGACTGTGTACTTAAACTACAATCAAATACAACAAAACCTTGTAGAAATGCCTGAACATAGGGGTTTCAGGTCTGGTTTTCAGATTTAGGCTACCATGAAATTTCTAAACAATGCCTAATATCTGCATAGAGATTTTAAAAAGTGAATTATATAATTTTATACCATGTGTATATCTATCCTTTAGTGCACTTGGATTCAAACTTGAATTGGTCAAATGATCTGGAAAAAATCTAGATGAATAACAGCCCTAAATTCAAGAACTTCTGATGGGAAAGCTTTAATGTTTTTCACTAAATCAAAGAGAGTTCTGTTGATTTGGCAGCAGAAAGTTTTCGCTGAAGTTCAGAAAAACAATGACCATTAAAAGCGTGATTCAAACCGAACCGTGAACACGCATGTGAAACCTCACACCCCTACTGTCTAACATCCATAGTCGGTGCCTACATTCACTGACCTTATCCTTGCACGGCCGCTGGCAGTTCTTGGCGGCACAAACGGCGTTCTCATCATTGGAGTCCTCAGCGCCGGACCAGTCGTATTTCGATGGTATATCCAAGATTTTTCTTGCCTTCTTCTCGAGCCCATCCTTGGAGAACTCGGCCTTGGCGGCAGCTTTCTCTTTCCTCTTCCGTTCCTTCTCCTCCTTAACCAGACGCTTGGCCAGCTGCTTCAGCTCGCGAGACTTGTCCGGGTTGAGCTTCAGTTTCTTCTTCTTGGGCTTAAGGTCCAGCACCCGTTTCATGTCTTTAGATTTTGGCCGTCCATCCATGCCGCTAGCGGCCAGAAGAAGTTGCTGTTCTGCCCTTTCCAGCTTCCTCTTCCTCTTCTTTTCGATGTCCTTCACCTTAAGCTTGACAGGTTTGTCTAGAGGAGCATCATCAGGCTGCAACAGCAGAGGATCGGAGAGGTTGGAAATCTACAAATTAAGAGAGTAATATCTAATAAACAACAAACCCACTCTTACCTCCATGAGCTGCAGGAACTTGTCTTCTGAAGGAGGATGCGTAGCCTGCAGAATCCTCCAGATGTGTTGCGTCTCATCCAGAGACACCTCCAGCAGATCACCCTCCATCATCAGCTCCTCCAGCTGAACCTTGGCGCTTGGCGACAGTTCGAGCACCGGTGGTTCCAGGCTCCGGGGCACTAGGGGTGTTTTTCTGGGCTGTTTGCGTGGGACAGTGGGATCTAGGGAGGATTTGAAAAAAGATGATGTTGTTGTGCTTTGACAGTAAATGTGAGGGTTTAAAGTATAAATGTGTTTGTTCTGTTTTTACTCTGTGGGCAGGACTTGGAGGCCGATGAGTATGCGTGCTCTGCGCAGAAAGACGGTGTCGTCGGCCACATGTGACTGACCACCTCCTCTGATTTCACAGGGATTTCCTCATCACAAAATAAATACGGCTTCACTTCACCTGAATCCTGAGATAGACAATAGATTTATTTTAAGAAGTCTTTAAAACAAAACAGCCACTGTCATTTCTTTAACTCAAAAGTCAATGCCGGAATCTAGGCTTCAATGGTGATGAATAGTTTACATATTTTGAAATGTAATAATATAAGAGAGAGCGAGACAGCTCAGTATTTTATTGTAGAATTTTATGTAATCTGCATTAATGGATGCTAGGGGTGAAACGATTAACCGTGCAAATGTGCGTTTTCTCAATGAATGAATTACGGTGAAATCCCGGCACATCCGAACGCCAGGGGGCGCTCTTGTGCAGAAACTCCCTTTGTGCAACAGAAGAAGTAGTATTACAAATGCTATTCCAGGAAATGTCTACAGGAATATTTATACGCTGTTCTTCAGATTGTTTCAGGTATTTTCATGATAATAAAGAATATTTTGAATGATTTTTATTTAACAAGTGTTGCTTTTTTTTAATTCCACATTATAAACGACTCAGACTCATAATGATTTTAGATTGATAAGGACTTTCTACTACTCACAGAGCCATAGTACATGCACAAGCTGTGCATGAAACAAAAAAAAAAAAATCGCAGCTTTGCGATTCAGAATCGATTTCAGACAGGCATTTTTAATGGGACACGCAATTGAATCGTTACATCCCTAATGGATGCTGTTATTAGGCGATGATAAACATGAGCAGACATGAACAGCGATGTGACCTATGCGGCAGCTTGAATTTGGTTATAACTCGCTATATCACAAATAAAGGCAGTCCAGATATTGACATTTTCAGGATACTCAACCGGTCGACACATACCGTATAATTTACCAAAATATTCAATTAGGGTTAACTCTTTCCCCGCCATTGACGAGTTATTTCGTCAATCTACAATACCGCTACTATCCACCAGGTGGCCTCCACAACTTATAAAACCCAGAAGTATCGCACTAGGGCAAACAGCTGTATGTCTGTCTAAATTTTGAGGATTGCTCTGCATCTGATCTCTATCAAAAGTCCTTCACAAAAATGCAAAATTTGGGGTTTTTGAAGAAACCTTCCCATATTTGAGAGGTGATAAAAAGAGAACTGATGAAGGTTTTGTTTGAAAGCAGAGGGTCTGTTCTTTCATTTAATATATTGTATTTTTATATATTTCAAGAAGAGCATTTTCCGGGAGACATTCAACTTTTGTTAAAATCATGAAAAATACTGGCGGGAAAATTGATATTGAGAACCTTAGTAATAAAAAATAGCAGTGCTAGACTACTTTTAAAATTACTAAAAACAGTTCTTCAAGCACCTAAATACCTTTACATCATATCCGTAGGTCTCTCTAATGTCCTCGTCTGAATCGGTCTCCTCATCGTCGTAGTCTATGGAGGGTCGTGGTGACGTGGCCCTGCTAAAACCAGCCTGCTGAAACGTCTGGATGTGACCCTGGCAATCAAACAGCAAGTGTTGTAGAGTTTGTATTTATTAGGACAACTCTTTTGTGTGGTACTGAAGCGCAAGCGCCTGCAGAGAGTTGTGAAGACTGCTGAGAAGATCAAAGACCCCTCCCATCCCCAGCATGAACTGATCTCACTTCTACCCTCAGAACAACACATTATTACTGTTTTAGGTGCACTTACCTGCAAATCAGGGTTGGCTGCCGCCTTCTGAAGCTCTGCATTGATAATCTTCTCGGTCTTTTCTCGAGCAGCGAGCTCCACCATGCGCTGGCTGAGCACCGACAGCTTGGCCAGGGCAGAAGAGAGTTCATCGGTGGCGAGGGCCTGCCGAGCACGGTCTTGCCAGCCCATGGCTCTCTCCGTAAGACACTGCAGCGCCTCGCCCTCCGGCAGCCTCACGGGAAGTTTCTGCAGTGACACCAGCAGCGACAGGATGGTCTCCAGTCTCGGTCGCCTGGAACGCTGACACAACGGGCAAAGAAACTTTGACTCCTTGCTGGAGCTCTGCCAGCCCGCCACAGTTTTCTTCTGAGTTCCGGCTTTGGGCAGGGGGACGCAAGCGCCGTGAAACCAGTCTTTACACAGCTCGCACTGCAGCATGAATCCGCTGGCCGTTTTACGACACAGACAGAATTTCACCTCTTCTATGCGCTCCACTATTGCCATTTTGGCCAGGTTGGCGGCACGAAGCGAATGGATGGCATCTACTTCCTGCTGTTCTCTGGCTTTGAAGGCGGCTACGACGGCACCAGGGTCACGTGTCTCCTCCGAGCCGTCGTCGAGGTCGCTCAGAGATTCCAGCTCTAGGCCGCGGTCTTTCTCCAGCAGTTCTTTGACACGCTTGCGTTTGCTCTTGCTGGTGCCGTACACGCCGATGTCAACACGTGGACTGAGCACCTGAAAGGGTTTCATCATCGATGGATGAGGACCAGTATCACAGTCAAATCAGTTTTTCATTTTAATGCGGTCGCTAAAAGATAGTAAGCTTTGGCGGGGTTGCGTGTTACCTGGAGTAAGGTGTAGGTTGAGTTTTTCTTTAGGAACGTGCGAGCCGTCCTTTCCCTCCAGGCTCTGGCAGAGGCCACCTGTGACTCGACCTGTGGCAAGGCTTCTAATCTGACCGGGATGGAGCGACCCCTCGCTAGCAGACCCTCTAACTGCTCCAGGTAGGCGTAGTTACTGCCGTTCTGTTTTTGATAAAAATACACAGCACGCACTTGCATTTTCTGGCTTTTAAAGACAGGTTAGGTTTCTAAAGACTTTGAGGTCAAACCCTTACCTGAATGGCTTCAACTTTGGCTGTCCATTCTTTTGCTTTGTGCAGGGCGTCTTTTAGGGCGAGCACATTGGGCAGGTATGCTGGGATATTTTTCGCTTCCATTACAATACTCTCCAGCGTCACTAAACTGTGCCGAGGCCTGGGGAAGAATGTTAAGCATTTACTCTATCCATTTATCAACCGTCAGATATTTTTAGTGATTGATTCTAGTGAATTACAGCTATGTGAATGAAAGAAATTCATACAAGTTTGGAAGAATGCAAGTGGATGCAGAACAAACTACGAATTTCATTTTTTAATGAACGATCACTTTATAACCTTTGGTGTAGGAGCACAATCATGCTTCACGTTTACTAACAGCACCTGAGATCACCTCATGCACATACACAACAATACACAAGAGGAATCTACAGTCACCTGGCCTGCAGGCACGTCCGAGCTTTCTCTTCCCAATGCTCCGACACAGTCAGCAGCTCCTGCAGCTCAGCCATGGCCTTCTCCACCGCGTGATGCGGCGCCAGGCCCACGCCCGAGTCGATCAGCTTCTTCATGAGCTCCAGCGTGACGCGATGCGGCTCCACGAGCGTCAGACGCACCTCGTCCAGCCAGCGCGCCTGCTGCAGCTCCTGTTTGAGACGCGGCAGCTCGGGCAGCTCCACGTCAAGTCCTGAGCCCAGATCTAAAAGAGCCTGAAGCTTACTGGAGTCTGGAGTTTCGTCCGAGAGAGCCGCTTGAGCGCGTTCGTGAAAGTCCTCTACGTTCTCCAGCAACTCCTGCGTTGGAGAAAGAACACACATTGACAAAACGGCTTTATTGTGCGAGTAGATAGAAGACATCAATACTAATTATTTTATATTTATGCATTTGTCAGGTGTTTTTATCCAAAGCGACTTTACAGCGCACTACTTGAAGTTTATCACTACTAGTGATTACCCTTTTAGCTGCTAATGCAACGTTATACCAAAACTAATCCAAAGATAAAATTATACACAGTAGCATTGGTGTCCATGTTGTTTTGGTACATGGTTGGCACCTGGGTATACTTTCTTTCTGTGTCCATCTCATACATGCACATTTCTGCACAGCTTTTGGTATATTTTTAATCACGCATATGCACAGATGGACACGTTCGAAACATACTCAGTACAAATGTTTTCTTATTGAAATGATTACTTTGCCAGGTGGCCGGGGCATCACTGCTTCAGGACAGATAAAGGAAAGTAGCAATCCACCATCGCAAACAAAGTCTAAATCAAAAAATGTCCAGAAGGAATGAGTCACAGAAATCACAGCACAAACTTCCAGGGTCTCGAGGTGCAGATTTTACCCTGTCAGTTTTCTACTACAAACAAAAACTTGCAACGCTTGCCGTGCCGTCTGTGCCTTCTGATTGGTCCGCTACTGTAAAGTGACACTGATGAGCTGCACGTAAAAGTTAAAATCATCTGCAAGAGGCTGCAAAAATGCGGGACACAGGTGTATGATCAAACCCATCCATCTAGAGCGTGTTTACATAGAAAATCTTCAGATAATTCAAATGTTTATAAAATATATCTGAAGCTTTAAGTCACTGTTTATCTTTACATCAATGCAAAACCAGCATATATCATAAACATGTAAGGTCATTATGATTAATAAAAAGAAGTGAGCAAACTGAGAAAGGTTAGTTGCACCAGTGCGACCATTATAAAGAATCTAGAGCCCTATGAGACACCAAAACATCAATCTGTGCTCTGTCCATCCATCAGATCTGAATTCATGCATTTTAAGTATAGTAAAGTACAGTACAATATGCGCTCACTTGAAACAAATCAACGACGCTGCTGCTGTTCATACCAAAAGCATGAAGAAAATGTGCATGTCAGGCTTAACATCCATGGTTTTAACTTTCTGAACATTTTACTGACACAGTAAGAGTGATGGGTTTGACTTACTTTGACTTGATGAGCCTGGCTGATGATGCAGGGCAGACGATACAGCTGCTCCACAAACACTTTCAACTCGTCTACGGTCAGTTTGCTTCGTGCCTTCTGTGCGCCGCTCTCAGGACGTTCTCGTCTTTAAACACCAAACACATGTATTTATTGTATGCTTAGCTTTAACCATCTGCATCTCTACTGGAGACAAATTTAAGGGCACTTCAATGAAATCAATCACTCGCTAAGGAAAATATTATCAACATGTCAGAATCGTACTAAAATATATTGACTTTAAGTTTAGGGGGTTTACTCTGTCACTGATGCCCACATACTTGTGTTTCTGTTTGTGGCTGAGCAGTAACTGAGCCACAGATGAGCACATCTCAGCCTCCTTCACGGTGTCTCTCAGATTACGGAAGAGGTTGTTCTCGGGATACTTCCTGTCCTCGGCGTCCTCCAGAAGAACTTTTAGCTCAATCAGATCTGTTGAAAGTACCAGCGTTCAGTTTTTAAACGCAAGACGAGTAAACTAAAGCGGCTTGGTGTCAAACCTTTCTTGTTCTTGATATCGCCTGATAGCGCCTCCGTGACTCTCTTGGCCCAGGTGTCGTAGGACTGCGCACGTGACTTCACCCCATAAAGCATTGTGGGAAACTCATCCTGATCGTATCTGTACCTGTAACACACACATATGCACACAGAGTAAATAAGCGGTGCTGTTGTGTTCATGTTTTACGTGTGCTGTTGTCGAGTTTTACCGGAGACACTTTTCGCTCGCCGGGCAGCTGCAGAGCTCGGCTGCATGGTGCAGACAAACCAGACGCTCACGACTGCAGGCGCAGGTGAGAGCAGAGAGGAAACAGGTGGTCTTACACTTCCAGCATTGACGCTCATCATCTGGCACCAACTCAAACACCTCCTGCTCCGAGGAGAGCACCCCCTGCAGGACAGGAGGATCAACATCAGTTCACATGCATTTTTCTCTCATTTATTTTGGAAAGTCTCCTTAAATACTTCTGTCAGATATGCAGTTTAACTCCGACTATACTTTTTTATTTATATTAAGTATTTTTATTATTTGTTTATTCTATCTTATTTTTCTTTAGCTCTCAATACTTGTTGTGTTTCACACCATGGGTATTTCAGTCCTCTGTAGAGATAGCAGAATTGACAATAAAGCTGACTTTGACTTTATTTATTCTGAGGTCTCTCACCATCTCTTGGACGATGGTTCTCAGTCTGGTCTCCTCCGTCATCATCTCGCTGAGCTCTCGGACCACGGCAGCAGCCAGTTCCACGTCCAGGCTTTCTGGGTCGGTGGCCATCTTACACACCAGCTCTTCATGTGAGAACACACAGTAACGCTGAAGACGCCTGTAATGAGCCACACACTGCCTCCCGATGGGCAACTGTGCATTCAAACAACAATCGTCATATAAAGTTCACGTACAGGCCAGCTGCACAGCTAATGACAAACACACACGGTGTATGAAGAAGTGAGTGAATGGGTGTATTATAAGATGACTTACGAATGCAGATCTGTGACAAACAACTCAAAATATCTGAGGCAAATATTTGTTTATATAATTAATATCATGAATTGATTTATTTTTCACGTACCCAGTCTGCAGTGCAGAAGTTCACGGCCTCAGCAAAGTTATAACCTTGATTAAAACCACTGTGATAGGCTCTCGGGAAGGTCACAACAAATTCTCCTGCGCACTGATTGGTCCGATACACCTGCAAGACAAAGCAATCCCTGTAACTGATGTGTGATAAATGACTGTGAACCACAATAAAACTACACAAACTCCAGAAATGTCTGTATTAGTTTGAATGCACACGCGTACGCGCACACACACACACACACGCACGCACACACACACACAGTACCGGGACGCCATGCTCCATGAGGACGTTTGGATTCATTTGCGTGACGAGTTGATGCAGCAGGTCGGGTTGCGAGTGGAACAGCTCCGGAGCAACTTTCTTCATGACAGACTCCAGCTGCTCGGCTGCATGCGCTGGAACTCCGTACCAGGTTTTGGGTTCACCCCTGAAGCACAAAACACACAAACTGAGCCAAAACATCCTTCACTTCACTAAGAAAGAGATCTGCTGCTCTGTGATTGGCTGTTACCAGTGCAGGAAGTTGATGGAGTAACTCCAGTGGTCCTCTATGTGCCAGCAGAACGAGGAGAAGCACATGCCAACATACAGCCAGGGCACCTTCATTCCCGAGATGTCTCCATTAATGTGCGTGAGCACCGACTGCTCCAGCACCGGCATGTTGTTCAGATTCCAGCCAGAGTTAGCGTACTCCTGAAGACAACACACAAACATTATTAACACTTGAGGTGACCTATAACCATCACTACAGCCAAGTTTAAAACACACTTCTGAAAAACAGTATATGCAGATAAACAACAACTGATTTACCCAACAATTAAATAAAAGAAGGCATTATATTTAACATGAGAGAAACATGAAGCCTGTTTGTACAAACGCTCCCAGGTAAAGCTCTTCCACTAGAAGGACAAAAGTACACCACTGCTATTCAGATATGTAGACATTCATATGAAGTTTCCATAAAAGCCTCCACTCTTCTGGGAAAAGATTTCCACAACTTTACGGTTTAGGTTATTTTGTCCATTTATTTACTAGTGAGGTCAGACATGATGCTGAAATGATGCAGGCCGGCTGATGTAGGCCAGTTAAAATCTTCACAACCGTATCTCAGACATTTCTTCACAAACACTTCAAGTTCAGATACCAAAAGAAGAACAATATTTGTGGCTCACATCCTCATCTCCAAAGAGTTTCTTCTTTCCATCCCGGACCGGAAATCCACTGCCTACATCCTTGGAGCTGATGTCAGCGCCGTACTCCACGATCACGTCCTCCTCGATGCTGCTCACCAGACGCCAAAACTCTTTCTCCACCAGCTCAGTGGGCACCATCTAAAACACACACACACACACACACACACACACACAACGACACACACACACACACACACACACTTGTTGGTTTGAAGATAAATGAAAATTCAGAGTTTATTACAATCCCAAATATACTGACAGAAGTGATGTCCCAGAGAAAACAAGCCTCTGAAACCTTATTAAATGAAAACCGTTGTAGATGAAGATCTTACGTGAACCGGCATGTTGAAGTAATCAGACTTGAAGTGGTCTGCCATCTCGCCGAAGCTCTGAAGGGTGTACTCGCGCACGGCCTGCTCGAACCCAAACGCCTCGCGTGGCTTGTTACACTCCTGCGTGATATGAGGTGACATTATTTCATCACTTCAGCACACAGACATGCATCTGTCTTTAATGACCTATGAGGGCTTCCATACCTCTGCCACACACTTGGGACAGCGCCAGTCTCCTTTGGGTACGTCCTGCAGGGGAGGGATCAGGCAGAAGGTGTGGTAGCTGTCGTCGCAGCCGTCACACAGGAGGAGGCGGTCCTCCTCGTCGCCCCGCCCACACGCCATGCACATGTACAGGTCGATCTGGAAGATGCACATCAATAGCACAGATACCGTGAAGGGAAAAGCTCCACGCATTGGTGATTTAAACAAGACTTCATACTTACGTAATTGACCTCCAACATCTCCTTGCGTGGACGCATTTTAATGGCATACGCTTGAGCCTTCAAGTGCTTCTGCTTTCTGATGAAGCTTTCATCATCTTAACACAAACACACAAGCGTCAGAGATGTTCAAATCAACATTAAAGCTGAACATCTAAAGCAGGAGATAACAGACCGGGTCAATGCGGTTAGACTGATGGTCAACTATAATATCGGTTAAACAGAAACAGAAAATCATTTACAGGGTCAATTTACTATTTTATTACTGAGAACAAGATGAAATACCCCAGGTTATTTTCTTAAGAGACCTATCAGAGTGAAAATAAAGTCTCACCAGGTGTGATGATGTCTAATGTGAGCACCTCAGGGCTGCTGCTGAACATCTGCATGGCTTTAGGCTCCTCGTTTTCTCTCTAGACAGACAGACAGACACATTAAATGAGAAGAATATATCTCTGTGTCAATGTAAAGAGTTATCTTCTGCACTGTGTTTTATAAATCAATAGGTTATTATTGTCTGGAGCAGAATAAAGGTCTTACTGAAACCCACCTCATCCTTCATGTGTCGAGGAGATCGGTGCTCGGTCTCCTTTTCTTCATCCTCCTCTTCCTCCCCACGCCCAATTCCTTCATCGATATCCTCCGACTCAGAGACGTCTGGGTAAAGTCTGTGAATTCCCTACAGCACCCCATCAGATATCAGAACAGGATGTTTGTCTGGTTGGGTACCGTTCACATTTTAACCATACAATATCTTTAATTTCACTCTCCAAACCCCTCAATTTTAACAGTGCTCTTAAAGTATGTGCTTCAGTACCCAACCCTACACGCAGGTGATGTCGAACAAGAGCAGCGCTCTCACTTACGGTTAATGACGCTCCAGACCGGAAGAGTTCGTACGGATACAGGATCCTCTCAAAGTGAGAGCGCAGCAGAGACGGCACTCCCTTCCCGGACGGAAAGCCCATGCGACTGCTGATCTTTGACCATTTTTTCTCTTTACAAACCACGTCAAAGCCTCCTTCTGCAGACACAAGCTATCAAAACACGCGACAAATTCATCCTTGTGTTGCCTCTGGGTTAATTAAACAGGTTTATTAACTGGTCTGAGCGGTCAATACAACATTTCTGCCATGCAAACACACACAATATAGTAAGACGTATGATGTATCATGTCAGTATAGCACAATATATAAAAGCTTATGGCTACACACAAACATGAGGTTGCTTTGGGCGACTTTACCTTGCTCAGCAGGTAGAGATCCAGAACTTTCCTCTCTACGTGAGGAAAACGAAGTTTGCAACCTTGAAGTTCCCAAAATTTGGCTATCTGGTCCAGAAAGTTGAGCTTGACTCTCGTAAGAGCCTGGAAAGAAGAAAGTGAAACACTTTAAACCTGCAGTATCCTTTACGTGTCTGTTCATCGTGTGTTTATTAAACTCACCTCCAGTTCATTGAGTCGCTGGATTCGGGGAGTGAAGCGGAAACTGCGAAAGTCACAAGCGAAAGGAGGCTGCCAACCCTAACCGAACAGAAGCCAACATACACAGACATTAAACTCAGGTTCGTATGAGAGATTCTGATGTTGACAGCAGAGTGAATAATAAATGAACAGTAATGCACACAAACACTTAAGCTGTATTGTCTAAAAATGTCCTGTAGACCCAGCAGATTACAGTCACACCTCTCATAATGTCTCTGTATGAACGAGCAACTCAACTCAAGTCAATGTTTAATTCACACGTGACACCTTAACTAATGACAAAGAATCAACCTTTTATCAGCACATTCCCTTTATGATCACTACCCTAACCCTGACCTTGTGTTTTATGTACCTGTGGAGGTCTGATCTCGTGATAAATATACCTGCAGTGGTCTGATCTCGTGTTTAATGTACCTGTGGAGGTCTGACCTCGTAATAAATATACCTGCAGTGGTCTGATCTAGTGTTTATTGTACCTGTGGAGGTCTGATCTCGTGATAATTATACCTGCAGTGGTCTGATCTTGTGTTTAATGTACCTGTGGAGGTCTGATCTTGCAGATTCCCGTGTTCTCGGCGATGTCTCGGATCTTATGGATGAAACCGAACGGGTCGCTGAAGTCCTGCCAGCTGGGCTCAAACACCGGACACTCCGGCGGAGCCACGAACTCACTAAACACCGACATGTCACGAGCATTCAGGAGCAAACATCACACAGAAAGCTTCACTCAGTACTTACAACACACACACAACATCATCATCATCATCATCATCATCAGACACTACACACAAAGATGTTCCGCGCTGCCTGCAGTCATTTATGTGTTTATATGAATTAATCCTTCATAAGAAATGATATTTATTCATCCATGAGCTCTTTCTTCTTATCCTGCGACTTCAGTCCAATTCTCCCGCAATGAAAGATCAGATAAAAGCATTATTCCGCTGTTGTTGTCCTTATTATGATGATGTGTTTGATATAAAATTAAAAGCAGCGGTCGCTGGTGGATCATTTGAGTCTCGTGTCTTACAACATCCAAATCTTCAGATCGGACAGATCATATCTTTCTATTTAATACCGCTGTTGTTGTTTAGCGATCATAAAAACACTGTTAGCATCTTTTACTAGCCGCCCTCTGCGCGACTGTTTCCGGAAGTTTGACCTTTCACTTCCACAAAGGCACTTCCGCTTCGCTTAAGTTTTTTTTATTAAGCTCAACAAAAACACTAGACATTACAGCAGCAAAGATACAATCATAAAACTAAAACAAAATAATAAAAATATCCTTCGCAGCCCGGAGAAAGAAGCACACATTCTGAGGTCGCGCTGATGTGACGCAATCGGTCTGCTCGCAGTCTGGGACACAGCCGCAGTTTTCTGCCGAAAAAATATTGTATAACAAATAAGGTGAGAAAAGTACATTTTAAAATACTTCATTGGGTGTACCCTGTTAAAACACTTTTTCTTAGTTTTAATGATGATGCTGATGTCAGTTGTGATTTTTGTGGGACAGAAAAGGAGGATGTTGATGTTGTACACGTAACTTATTTTTCAATTGTATATATATAGCAAAATGTTTTGGATGGAATTGGAAGGCCTCCTTTATAAGTGTTTTGGTATAAAAGTTTACCTTTTTGAGAAAGAGGTATTTTTTATTTTAATAGAGAAAAATTACCACCAAATGAGACTTTTGTTGTTAATCTTTTATTGATTATGGGAAAATGCCATAAACAAAAATGGGCTAAAGGAAAACCTAACTTTTTGTTATTTAAGATAGATATATGAAACATTATGTAGAGTTACTTCTTGGATTTAAAAAAAATAAAGCAAAACGCACTAGGTCCTTATGTGAAGCTTTTACGTTATTTGTATGATGATCTCATGCCCTTATTTGCTTTTCTTTATATTTAATTTGTATGTTCTTTACATTTTTTATTTATGTGTTTGTTTTGTCTGATTATAATTTCTATTTTGTATGTTGTTATGATTATTGCTGTAATGTAACTGCAAGTTAATAATAAAAAAAACACAGCTGCAGTTTTTGTTGTTTATGATTAATAGAGCTTTAAATCATTTCTATTTAATTGTTTAAATTAGTTCATGTTCACTTCTTTTTGGTTTACAGACAAATACACATAAACGTCTCAAAATATCTGTCTTTGTGAGTATCATAGTAAACATAAATATTTTATTGCATTTGTTCATTAAAGTGCAGAAGAAGAGCAAGTCACTCACAAACTTCTGTAACAAATATTAATCTATGTACTTGAAAATAAATAACTTTTTTGCCAAAAACTTTAAAAAAAAAGTTGAAGGTTTATTATGGAGTTTAGATTTCCTGAACAACTTTTAGAAAAGTGACTGCAGTTAACATGAGGTCTTTTGTTTCATTAACAGACAGTAAATCAGATGTGAGGAATAGAAAAGTTTAAAATTCAGCCTTATATCCATTGTTTCCATAAGGGCGGATTACTTTTTAAAGCTGAACAAGGCTTTCTTCTTACATCCAAAAACACACTTCTTCTTTCTTGCCACACATGCCCTTTATCCGTGTTTTTCTTTGGAAAACATACATTCCAAAGCATATTATCATAACTTTTACTCTATTACATTTCATAAATATAAGTTTTTGTTTTACAATTAATACTTAAGTACATTAACATACTTTTACTCAAGTAAAACTACACAATTTTAATGTAATTAGGTATTAAATAAATTTTAATACTTATTCATTTACCTGACGCTTTTATCTAAAGCGACTTACAATTGCTATATATGTCAGAGGTCACAGGCCTCCGGAGCAACTAAGGGTTGAGTGTCTTGCTCAGGGACACAATGGTGTGACACAGTGGATTCAAACCCAGGTCTCTCACACCAAAGGCAAATGACTTTTCCACTGTGCCATCACCACCCCAATATGCAATATAAAAGAATACACATTACACAGTATGATTCTATGCTTTAGAATGTAGTGAAGTAAAAAAAGTTTCCTTGACAAACACCCTAATAAAGCACAGATGCTTGAAAAATGTAACTAATGTAACTTAGGGTTAGGGACAATACTTAGTTACATTTTCCATTGTCCACCTCTGCTATCAAGTCCAACTAAATGTAATTTAAGCTGATAGTCAGTTTTACTGGCGTTTTCACAACAGCCGCTATGAAAACCAACCTTTTTGTTGAAAGTTTGCCACTCAACAGGGCGAGTTCTGGCGCGGTCACGTGGAAAAGCGACGTCAATGCATACCCTCTATATGGGCGACTTCTGGTGAGCCACTAAAGCTAATGCTAGTAGTCGTATTGCAAGTTTGTCGTTTTGACTGCCTTTTAATGTTTATAATGAAATCCAGGAAGACCGGCATCATTTGTGCAGTTAGGGGTTGTCATAATAGCTGATACAAACGCAGTCAATCTCTACAAAACATTAGTTTATAATAAACACACAAGAGCTGAATGTGTATATGGCTCATGTGCACCCATGATCTTTATTCACACATCATTCCAGTAAAACCTTTCATAGACAGACACTGATTTATTTATTCTACTACTACATATTATTACAAAAATGTGATTACAATACAGAATATGAACAACATAAACTGCTTATTAGTAAATGTTTACAATAGTTCTTGCTGTGTGTACTTTTATGTTTTAAATGGAAGTACATAATTTAAAAACAAATATTTCACACAATATAAACATGTGTATCCTTTTTTTCCCGTTGAAAATGATTTCCCACACTCAGATCACACACAAGTTTTCTCACCGGTGTGTATTTTCTGATGTCTTTTCAAATAGTCAATGAGTGAAAAACACTTTCCACAGACTGAACACGAGTATGGGGTTTTATTTGTATGAGTTTTCTGATGTCTTTTCAGGAACAAAGCTGAAACGAAGGTTTTTCCACACTCATCACAGCTGAATGATTTTTCTTCAGAATGAGATTGCTGGTGAACTTTGAGACTTGATGCATGAGTGAAACTCTTTCCGCACTGAAGACACGTGAAAGGTTTCTCTCCCGAATGAATCCTCAGGTGATTTTTCAGGAGTGCTTGTTGTACAAAACCCTTTCCACACTGCGAGCAAGTGAAAGGTCTCTGACCCGTGTGAATTGTTACGTGACTCTGAAGCTGAGATTTCATTGCAAAACTCTTTCCACAGTGAGTACAGGTGTAAGGTTTGACTCCAGTGTGAATCTTCACGTGAGTCGTAAGGTTTGATTTATGTTTGAAACCCTTCCCACACCGAACACACCTGAACGGTCTTTCTTCAGAATGAGACTGCTTGTGAATTTTAAGACTTGATTCTCTTATAAAACCCTTTCCACACTGAAGACAGGTGAAAGGTCTCTCTCCCGTATGAATCCTCAAGTGAACTTTCAGGAGTATTTTTCGTGAAAAACCCTTTCCGCATCTCAGACAAGCGAAAGGTCTCTGGCCGACGTGACTCTTGAGCTGCGTATTCTCTCTGCAGCTGTGAGGTTTCTCTTCAGTGTGAATCCTTACATGAGACTTTAACCTCTCTTGACGTGCAAAACTCTTTCCACAGTGAACGCAAGTGAAAGGTTTCTCACCGGTGTGAATTGTTATGTGATTCTTAAGATGACCTTTCAATGTGAAACTCTTTCCACAGTAAGTACAGGTGTACGGTCTCTCTCCAGTGTGAATCCTTAAATGAAACTCCAGGCTTCCGTTTCGCGTGAACCTCCTTCCACACTCGGGGCATTTGTACGGCTTCTCACCCGTGTGAATTCTTTCATGTAACTTAAGGTGTCCTTTATTTGTAAAATCATCTCCACACTCGGAGCATTTGTACGGCTTCTCTCCGGTGTGAATCCTTGCATGAGAATTTAAATTAGCATTGTGTAAAAAACCCTTTTCACATTCAGGGCACCGTTTCTCACCGTTGTGAGCTTCAGGGTTTCCTTTTACTCTAAAACCTTTTCCACACTGAAAGCAGGTGAAAGGCATCTCTTCATTATGATTCATTGCATGGGCTGAAACATTTCTTTCATTACCAAAACCCTTTTGTGTTTCTCCAGCGTGAGTATTGAAATGTACCTTAAGGTAACTTATATTTCCAAAAGTCATTCCACATTGATGGCAGGAGAAACTCTTCTCACGAGTGTGAATCCTTTCATGTAACTTAAGATGTCCCATGTGTGTGAAATCATCTCCACATTGAGTGCATTTGTACGGCTTCTCTCCACTGCGAGGCTTCACGTTTGTATTTGTAAAATTGTTTGCACACTGCTGGGACGGGTAAAACCCTTTCCACACCGCTGGCATCATTTGGGTTTCATTTTTCTGAGATGTTTCTAAATAATCTGAATATTTTTCTTCAGTGGTGAAATCATCAAGTTCATGTTGTATCTCCTCCACTTTCACTTCCTGAGGTTCTTCCTTCACTTCCATTGCATCTAAAATAAACATAACATTGTCCAAAATGTTTTAATACATTTTTTTAATATATAGTAATTTTAACAATTTGGCTTTGTTACAAAGCAGCTTTAGAAAAACTATATGCACATACGTCTGATTTCTGACACAGCATTCACGTTTTCTGACTAATTCAGTAAGTAAATTAGCGGATCACAAATATGATCAATAAATTATAAACATCAAAACATAGCTGATCACTACTTTAAAGCAAAATGAGATTATTTGAAGCTGTGCTTCCCTTCCTGTGCGGTGTTTAGAAGAAGTTTTGTTTGCTGACTTGTATTAAAATGTCATATTTTGCTTCCTGTGTGCTTGATAGAGGACTCTTTTAAATGTTTTTACTTGAAAGCTTCAGTTTAAAATAAATATGACTTTTCAGTTTTGTTTCCATTAATAGCATAGCATTAACATATTAACATTAATCGTAATATTAACTTGTTGTAAGAAGGACCTTAAGCAACACAAGACTTTCGCAAACAGGATGCAAAATATCGTCTGTTATCGTTATCAGATATCGTCGGCATCCAGTAATATTTGTTGCCAGATTGCGCACCCCTGCTAGAGGACTTTTCCCTCCCTATACTTAATCATATTGACATATATTATTTACCACACGTATTAAGAGTTGATAGTTTGTCAAAACTCACATTAAAATTAAGAATCAATCTCGTTGCCTAAGTACTAGACATACGCCAGCCTTTCATGGATAACTCTACACATAACTAACAGTTAGGGTTAGGTTACCTCACAATGATGTTGTGGTTTAAAATACTCGCGCATCTCATGAAACGAGACTGGTTAAAGTGATGATTAAGAGTAGAGAGATTATAGTTACCAATGCGCGTGTGTGGGTTTATTTTCCTGCTCGCTGTTGTTTTAGATTAAAACACCGGAAGTGATTATTTTCTTCTTCTTCTTCTTCTGGTGTTTTATGGCGGGTTGGCAAACCAACGTAAAGCCGCATTACCGCCACCTACTGATCTGGAGTTTGGAGTGAATATAGATTTGAAAAAAGTGATTGGCTGTTTCTCAATATGCGTATATAATAGTGCTTTATAAATAATATTAAATTGAATATGCATTCATTTCTTGAAATGGTTTGATGAAGTTGTCATTTGTCTTTCTATTTAGAAGCGGATTATATTTCCAGTATTAGTATTGTGAAAATGTTCCTCTTGGCCAGCTGTTGAGATAACTCATCACTTCTATTCAGATGATGCTCAGATCTTCATTCATTCAGACCTAATGAAAGCTCTCTAAAATACATCTATAAAAACATTTGATAAACACACTTGTTAACAGCAGCACTATCAGATTAAAAATGTAATTGTATAATTGGGAAAATAATACCATCAGTAATCATCATCATACTTTAGTCTCTATCTGTACAGGATCTGTATTTACTGTAATAAAGTGCCACAATGCAAAGGACTGAAAGAAAGACCTATAGAAATAAATCAGCTTGGGCCTTTGGGAAGAAATATTTATAACATAAAAGCCCTGACAGGTTTCAAATTAAGTACAGATTAAAATGTTGTTGTCATGGTTTAAAATAATCCCAGTTTGAGATCCGATGCGCATTTCTGCCCCTTTTAAGATTGTCAGGATATAACGGCTGTTACTTTAAACAAGTGAACATTTGATTTTTCATTAGTTATTTTGAAATGATTTAAAACAATCATCATGATTTACATTGTTAAGAGTCAATGAACGTGTGAATCCAAAAACGCTTGAAGCTTTCCCAACTTTATTGAAGTCTGTATATAAATACACATGCACATTTCAAATGTAAACCACAGTGAACTCAGAAGTGCAGCTAAAGGAGATCCCTGTATCGTGCAAGGACGCCACTTTCATTTACAAAACCCCACAGGTGTGATTCAGTATCCTTAATAATCCTGGAGTCCAGAAGACTTCTCAAAGCTCGTCACCAAAGCCACATTCAATTCATATTCGGTCTTCTCAGGTTTGTTTTTAATGCTTTCATATAAATAAATTAATTTATCAAATGTGCACTCACAGAGTGAACTCTTATGTACAGTATTAATAAAGCTAAAGCCGTCACTTACAGCCCAACACATCGCGTTTGCCATCCATCGGCACAGGTAAGAACCAACCCGGTATACAATCTGAAAACATTCATCACGACCACAGGCAAGAGAGACAAACTGCTCTCTACCTACAATTAAAGGTCAAATGAAGACATTTGGCAGGATATATGAGAGGGTTTGGCTGATCTGAGATCAGAGCGAGTGTATAGAGACAGTATGTGGGGAATGGTGCAAAGAAAAGGCAACGGTCTGAGATTACAGTTAAGGCTGAGGTGAATAAAAACATCTCATTAAATTGCCGTCCATGACCATAAAGTGTGAGGATAAAAGCTTTTATACCTGCACTCAACTCACTCAGTGTTAAACTAAAGGACTCGATTTACCTTCGACCTGACGTGCCAGATACACCAGCAGTGCCGGGTGCTCTTAACTCTCAAACACGTGAAGCGACACGAGGCACAAACTGCAGAAGAAATGAAGTGATTGTGCCGAGCAGAAGAGAGCGGTCAGCAGTGCTTGACATTTCAACGTCTCCAAACCCTTCAGTTCAGTGTTACAAAATAAAACAACACGTACACGTAAAACTCTTCTCATCACTCGTATATGCGGCTCCTGTCACATGGAAGGAAAATCAAGCCGTAACTTTCCTCTTCCTCATCGTCTCTTGATAGTGTCCGATCACCCCGCCGTTATTAAGACGTTCACCCAGACGCAGGCCGGTCAGTGTAGATATGGCTTTGGATGCAAGTTTGACATTTACACTTAATTTGTGTTCATGGTTACATCTCGGTTGGGGCCGATATCTTCCTCCTGCTCGTTGTCATTTAGATCTTCCTCCTCCTCTTCTTCATCGCTTCGAGCTATGGTCTCGTGCGGCGCTGGGCTTTCGTTCTCATCAGGTTCCTCACGATCCAGCGCGAAGTAGCCCGTACCTTTGACGGTGTCCTGCCGTTGGTAAAAGAGCACGTATGCCGCTTTAGACTGCGCAGACACATGAAGAAGAGAGCCGTCAGTTATTCAACATCAAAACTTAAAGTGAAACTTCAATTTTACTTCAAGTGTATCTCACCACTATCTGGTCCTCATTGGCTGGAGATACGCTGCTGTCATCAAAGTTGTACCATTGGTTATCGTCCTTGTTCTTCGCATAGGCGGTGTCTGACAATTAAACACAAGATACTTTCATTAAACAGATCATTTTGTGTAAATATGTCCATTCAAGTGCAGCCAAAATAAAGTGAGCTTGTCCTGATCTGATCGAGTCTGTAGGTACTGCACATACTTGAGCAAATATTTAATAGTATGCATACTCACAGTGGCCGCCTCCCATTCCTCCGTAGTGATTGGACACAGCGATGAGGTCATAGCGACAGGGCCCAGCGTTGGGGTTGATGAGGAACTCGGACATATCGAGGTCACTGAAAGAACACATCAACTCTCATCACGCACTCGTAAACAATTAATGCGCGATTACTTTTAAAAAACTCTTTATATTTACCCTTACATTTATTTTAACGGGATCATACGTCTATCAATTCAGAACGGACCGCGTCCTAGTAAAACTGAGCACAGTGGCTATCTTACATCCAAATCCATGCTAGTCCAGCGAGACGTACCGCAGTGGGAAATCCACGAGCGAGTCCAGCTTGTCCCTCATATAGCGGCTGTAGGAGAAGCGCTTCAAATGGACCACCAGAACCGGCGGTAAACACCACAGGTCAAGTTTCTTAGTAGCTTGCTGGTGTTGCTTGCAGGTGGGGCAGTACCTGCAGAATCAAACACACCTGGATTTAATGAGATTAAACCCTGTGACCCATCGACAATTTACAAGCACTTGATTTAATCTATCTGTAACTAACTGGATTGGGAGCGATGCATGAATGCATGTTCTCTAAATCAATGCCTAAATATTTCTCAGGTGAATTTCAGGTTTCTTCTCGAACTCAACTCAAAGATGTAAATCATGAAGTCTCACCATGGATCTTCTGCTCCAAGTTTCTCTTTGGTAGTGAAGAGTTCGATGCAGTCCTTCATCTTAAAAAAGCTTTTCTTCTGAGGTTTATAGTCCATACTCTCATGCTTATCAAAGTCCTTCAAAAGAAGAAACATCATATCAAAGTTAATCTGCAATGTACGGTCCACAATATTAACCAATTCAGACAGAAATGTGACAGTCGGACCTCCACCGCAGTTTCATTGAAGTATTTTTTCTTCATTTCTGGCTCCCATTCCAATGAGACATAGCATCTATCTGCAGAAATATTTCAGATCATCAAGTCCAAATAAACCAGAGAAAAACAAATCACATCACAACATTTCATTGAGTTTGGAGAGCTGTTAGCAGGGTTAGGGTTAGTGTTAGGGTGAAAAACACAAACAATTGTTTGTACATTATGTGGATTGTCATTTGCAATTTGTCGTCATTTCGTTCTGGGGCGGCAGACTAAACTTCACAAGAAGAGCTGCAATTTCAAGAATTTCCACTTAGGAGCTGAGCTATATTTGATATATTTTGCAGATGTGGTGCAGCTGAATCACTACAGATATACGACACTGATAAACATTAACTCTTTCCCCGCCATTGACGAGATATCTCGTCAATTAAGAGAAAACGCTTCCCCGCCAATGACGAGATTTTCCGTCTTTCCGCAATACCGCTATTATCCACCAGGTGGCGCCCTTCCGCAACTTTTTAAAACCGGAAGTATTGCCCTATGGCAAGCTGCTGCATGTCCGTGTCTGTTTTAAAGATCGCTCTGAATGGGATCTCTATGAAAAATCCGTCATAAAAATGGAATTATCTCTGCTTTTTGCTCAAAATATGGTGTTTTTGCAAAAACCTACCCATATTCAAAAGCTGATTGCAAAAGAACCACTAAAGGTAGGATGAAACGTTTTTTTTTGTTTGAAAGCAGAGGGTCTGTTCTTTCATTTGGTATATTGTATGTTTATATATTTAAAGAAGAACATTTTCTGGAAGGCATTAAACTTTGGTGAAAATCATGAAAAACGCTGGCGCTGGCTGGCAACTTTTTTTAAAAATGCTGGCGGTGAAAGAGTTAAAGGGGACATATTGTGAAAATCTGACTTTTTCCATGTTTAAGTGCTATAATTGTGTCCCCAGTGCTTTTATCAACCTAGAAAATGTGAAAAAGATCAACCCAGTAACTTAGTTTTGGTAAACCATTCTCTGCAAGCATGTGGAAAAATAGGTCATTGTAATTTGGCTCTTATTGTGATGTCAGAATAAGGTAATACCACCCCCTTTATCTGCACTATCCAACCACAGCACTGCCATTTAGTTCAGAGAGAAGAGAGGGAAAAGAAGGACTTGACAGCACAATTGAGTTTCAATTACAACAAACCACCATCATTGTGATCAGTGTTTGCATTTCAGCCGCTCATTTGCATTTTAAATGACACACCCAAAACGGCACCCTTTTGCTCGGACCTAGATTAAGACTTAGTTTACATCTTAAAAAAAATCTCATAATATGTCCCCTTTAAGATAAGTCAGCCGATATCAGTCAAGACTAGGCATGGGCCGGTATAAGATTCTGGCGGTATGATAACCTTTAGCAAAAATACCACGGTTTCACGGTGTTGCGGTATTGCCATTGCAACGCTAAAATGTGTTATTTTCAAATGCCAGGTACAATAAAGCCTTTAAATTATAATATGCTTTCAACACATATATAATATTTTCGTAATGTATATTAAATGTAAACATCAAATCAATCACATGACTTCATGATTTAATGAATTTTGTATAAGCACAGCTCATACCTTGGAGACGGTATAACAGAACATTTTAGTGGTTTTGAAACCTTGACTTTTTTAAACCTCGGTATACCTTGAAACCGGTAACCGGCCCATGCCTAGTCAAGACAGCTTAATCAGGGACTAGACATCTCCCTATAATTATAAGATCAAGCAAAAGATCTTTTACATCTTAACCGATGACGTCTATGCCAGTGTACATCGGCTATCACCAAAGACTGCAGAAAACTACACAGAGCAGAAAGGTTTTTACCGCTGAGCCGCACGTGATCCTCGTCGAATCGTATCTGCCGTGACTCTCCTTTGATGAAGTTTAAGTCGGTTTTGCCCATGTTGTTAAACTGGAATGTGAAAAGTCGCTTTCTGTTGCTCGTGAATTGCTGGCCTTTGGAGGAGTGCTCAGGGACAACGCCGTTCTCCAGATCGTTGTCGCAGCCGACCGAGTCCTCCGATTGGCTGTTTTCATTCTCTGAGGGAAGTTCCTGGTCCTGACTGGACTCGTCGTCCGGCTCATCCGTCTCCATTTCACCTGAGAGATGAGCCAATGTTCAGTTCAGTGGCTCCCTACTTACTATCATGAACGTGTAAGCGTGTAAATTGTGTAACTATATTGTGACTCTTTATATGTGTATATTATAAAGTAGAATCAATTATATTATATTATGAGCGCTGCTGCATGTGAAGCATTTAAATGTGTAGCATGAAGTTGGTCAAAGATGCAATCAAACAGCGGGCTTACTGGCCGACCCTTCCTCGATCACACCGTTGGTTAGGTTGCCGTTAATCGAGTGATGTTTGGTGGAGTCCGTCTCCTCAGACTCCTCCTCTTCGACAGCTGAGCGAATGAAACGACTGTAAATGACATCAGACAAAACCACTGCAGGTTAACTCGCAATCAGGCGCTCACCGTGAGAAACACACGTTACACATTTGACATGGACAGAAGTTATGTGAAGTGAAGACAACAAAAGCCCAGTTTATACTTCTGTGTCGAGTTAAGTCTAGGTGTAGACGCGTTCCCTGTGCTGTAGCCTGACACGCACCTCCCCAAAAATCTAACAACATGTCAATTATTTGGCTAGAGGTGCTGCTTCAGCCTTTGCTCTGATACTGTAGATTACATCAATTACAAACCCACTGACGCTGCCTACTAGCGGTCTACATGTCAACGCAAACAATGATGCAGAAGCATGAACGAAACCTGAAGCGTAACCTAACGGCTTAGAGGATACGCCGTATAAAGTTGACCTTTGAAATAAGAATGAGCCAAAAACTGAAAAATTCTGGAGACCAATTTTAGTCATCCTTAGACTGACACTAAACAAAGAAAAGTGACATCGAAAAACAAGACGGATATCACGCTACTGAGATGAAACTGAAGTGAAGTTTACCACAGCCACCGCAGGAGTAGATTGTAGAAGTTATCTTCATCGAGTACTCGAGGTACAGCGAGCAGGAAGGGTTGGCCGAACAGCGGCGTGCTGGTGTGGTTGAAACCAGACTGCTTGTATTTTTCTTTCAGATGAACAGGAATCACCACATGATCCGTATCCTCCTGTCTGTTCACAGCAACCTCGAACCTACACCATGAAAACAGCAGAAAACACACACACACACACACACACACACACACACACACACACACACACACACACACACACACCAACACACACACACACACAGACACAGACACACACACCAACACACACACACACACACACACACACACACACAAGCGCTGTGTCATGATCCATTACCCTGATTGGAGTTTTTATAACTGTTGCTCTACGCAGACACTCACACATAAATGTCATCTCGATCAATAATGCTGCTCAGGTTCTCATTGGCTGCAAAGATTCGATGAAATCTGTGGTTGTAAATGTCCGTCACAATCATCTAGACAGGAAGAAAGAAATGATGAAATACGTTAAATGCACAATCCCACATGAGAGACTTCAGACGAACCGTTACCTTCTCGGCAGGAACGCCGGACACAGCAGATAGAGATGCACACAGATCGGATATTGAGCCCACTTTAGGCATCGTAACCTTGTACTGAAACAAACAAGAGATGAAACACTGTTAGCCAAAAACACTTAATCCTGTAACAGACATTATTATACACGTCATCTCATTCATTTCTATCACTTACGATCTAAAATAATCAGAAAAATCTCAAACTTAGGCTACAGTTGAATTCAGGTCATACAAAACATACAAACAAAATATTATAAACACAATACATTTACTGATATAAATATAACCCTACATTACCCATCACTAGTGTTTGACTAGTTTTCTGATATTAACCACCGTCTCAAAGGACAGACTCTCATAACAGCGTCTTTCTGCAAGCGTACCTGTGTGCGTTTGACCAGAGGGTCCAGCCACACCAGGAAGACATTCAGCGTCCGCTCCTTCTTCATCGGCAGAGGAAGAGTTAGATAACAGAAGGGGTCAAAGGTCACAGAGATCTTTGAGCACAAGGGGCAGACCAGCGTGGACTTGAAAAGGCCATGAAAAATATCTACGATGATGGAATCGTTTCGCTTGATGTGGTTCTGCCAGGCTTCTTCTGCGACCACCTACAGGAGAACCATTTCAAACTGGGTTCCTGTGACGTTCTTCACTGCAGACCCATCATAATGATGATGGCAGAAAGTCTAATCATTTCATTTATCGGTAGGGTTACCTTGTCGGGCCTGCCGTCGGCGTCTTTCAGCTGAATGTACGGCTTCTTCCTGATGCGGTTCAGATCTTCGTGAAGTCCGTCCAGCAGGAAGGCCAGCAGCTCCTGAGAGTCCTGCTGCTGGTAACCCGAAAACTGAGGAGCAAACCGACCCACCTGAGTCTTCAGGAACACAGAGAGATCTTTAGATCGTGATGATGATTTTATGATCACAGATAAAATCCTAAATATCATTTTGCTGTGATTGAATGTCTAAAATACAAACATCTTGTGTAACAGATCCGATTAACTTAAGATTATTGTGTTACGTGTTTATTTATTAAAGATGTTGTTGATTGATATAAACTGTAATGACTTCTGGTTAGAAGGATACAGGAGGTTCTCATGGCTGTTTACCAGTAGGAGCGAGTGGTTTAACTGGATTATCAAAGCTAGTTTCCGAAATACAGGCTTTTATATGAAGCACATCAAATATCGGAACAATGCTGATGTTAAGTTGTGTTTATATCACGTAAAATGTTTGAGATGATGCTCCGTCCTAGCTTGACCTTTTCAGAAAACCGAGACTCTTTACACCCGCTTTACCTTGAAGGGTCTGGGTGTGACGTAACTGTATTTCCCTGACCAGAGCTGCTTGGTGAGCTCAGCGTAGGCCTTGGCGATCTCGCCCTTCATTCCTAAAGGATTGTCCTCGTTCAGCTCGTCCTGGTAGCGATCTTTCAGGAAGAAGTCCGTCAGTGGAGGAATATTACTTAGACACTGCAACACAACCGACACACGCTCAATACAAACACAGATAAAAGTCTCTCAAGAACACGGACAGATCACATTTAACCCCAAAACAACAGAAACTTCATAGAAATTAAAAATATATTTAACATTCAGAAAAGACCCTTCAGATATTTTGCACGGATGTCATGACCATAAAACATTTCTCCACCACGTTCACATTACAGCATAATGTCAAAATAATATGAAGAGTAAAGGATTTGTTCTTCGCCTCTACGTCGTGCATTAAAACCCTTTAACGCATGGCTAGATGGATTATCCCTTACATATTACAATGATGAGAGTCTACAACAAGAAGAAGTGAATAGTGGTGTTTAGCAGATTCTGATAACAATAGGGCTGAGTATTGGCAAGGGCCTCACGATACGATATGTATCATGGTACAATGTGTGACGGTATACAATACAATACATTGCATGTTGCGATACATTGCAATACTTTTTCTTTTTTTATCAAAAATTTAAAAAAATAGAGTTAGGGTAACTTTTTTTTAAGCCAAAGTGCTTCCACACGTCAGTTTTGAATTTTCTGCCATTTTCTCTATCCCGCTTACTTCTGAGACATTGGCCGAATGGCCGTATATGACAACTGGACAGCGACAACTACAGCAGGTTGTTTGACGCACACAGAGGGATTTCATGGGGTCTTTAAAATATGGATAGTAGAGATTGAAATATCGATACACTATCATGGAAAAATGTATCTGATAGTTAGCTGTATCGATATTTTTGCACAGCCCTACCTAACAAAGCAGTATATCTGAGGCCATGAATCGATTAAGCAGATTTTCAGCGGCTTTTGCATCCAAACTTTTCAAATATAAACACATATTAATAAAAATCAGCCCGTGCCTCTGATCCGTGATAAAACGGCATTGAGAGACGGCATCACCTGTATGGCAGAGTTCATGAAACAGGTGTTGCCCAGGTTGGAGAGTCCACAGAGTCCGGCTTTCTCGCTTCGGTTGCCCTGATCGCAGTAATCGTAGCTGCTGTACGACGAGTAGGACGACAAACTGTAGCTGGAGTTCTTCATGCTGTGGAGATACGTGAGGACAGATTAAATACAGGAGCACTGACAGAAGAGCATCATGGGACATGCGGTGGTAGCGGCAAATGCGGATGAACTGGTTAATGCAATAACCAAAACATGCAGGAAAAGCAAAAGAAACCCACAGCGTCTCTGCCCTGCTGTTTACTGCAACATCAGATGTGAAAAACACTCACTCGTCCTCACAGAGTTTAGCGGCACACTTAAACATTTCACTTCTGTAGATCACATCACACTAAACTCACACCCATATTATATCCTTCAATGTTTGGGGTTAATATACAAACATTGCTTCTGTGAAGAAGTAAGAAAGCTATGACTTCTGTTCACAGTTTCTCTACTAGAGGACGTCGTCTTCTTTTAGCATCTCTGGTTTGATGATATTAACAAACTGCTAAGCTAAACAACACCACAAAATGATACAGCGCACACAAATATCATGTGAAATATTTCTCTCAAATCGTCCACCATCTTTAGTTTCCCAATGGGCTTGTTGCAATGCATTCTGGGATTGAGTTCTTCACAAAGATACTGCCTTAGGGGTGCTTCACATTTTACATCTTTTGCGTGCACAATAATGTTATTTTGAGTGTAGACATGTGGCAAGAGCATGTGGTGTGACGAGCTCTTTTTCCAGGTGTGTCAGCAGCACCCATAGGTCAAACGCGTCATCATCTAGTGACCAAACACTAACTCATTTCTGTCAAGTTACACAATGCACATTTAAGGCCAAAGTATACCCGAGCACAGTCGAGGGGCAAAGGCAGCTCACTAGGTTAAGAAACAGAGCTGAAATGTCAAAACTTTAAACACAACACAATGCAAGCATCACAAAGTGAATCTCATTATTTTGTCATCAATGAAAATTCACGGTTTAATATTAAAGTTAAGATCACTCCGAGGTTTTCGCTCATCATGTAAAAATCACAGTTGCAGTAAGGCGTTTATAATAGACTGTACAGGTCTTCAACGTTGTTCCTGGAGACAACCTGACCTGCAGATTTTATTTCCAGCCCTACTCCAACACACATGACTCGCATTTTTAGGAAGCCCTGAACAACCTGATTAGCAGGTTAGGGTTTGATTGGGGTTGGAACTGAAATCTGCCGGAAAGAGACATTAATTCAGCCGTTACTAGAGTTACAGCAGCATATGGTTGATAAGTCATTTAATCAGATTAATCAGACTGTCACACATCAAAACTTCCTGATGAAACAGGACCGAATGAATAACGACAAACAAAAGGTTAACAGTGTTCATTAAAAACAACACCACCCTTTACTGTCACACGAGTTATGACACGCACACAAAACACAGCAGCGTAACTTCACACGATCATTACATCATCATCATTATCATCATCCTCCACACACATATCAGTACCCTTCCAGTAAACGTGCTGAAGTATTTAACAGCCTTGATCTTAGAGAAGCTGAAAGTGTACGAACATCTGTAACGGGATTAGACCTTGCAACCGCCTATCGTAGCCCCTCCCACCCATAAGCCACACCCACCCGGTGCTTACTTGCGGCCGCTGAAGCTGCTGTTATGACTGTTTGTGAGAGATGAAGGGCAGATCTTTGGTAAAGCAGAGAGATTGGAAGCGCCAGATGACCTTCAAAAGAAAAGAAGAGCAGGGGTTACAGAAAACGCCACCATTCACAACCATGACGCAAGCAAAGAGGAGAAACGTTGAGTTAAAGGAGAAAGCAACAAAAGTGTCAAAGAAAGCGCTTTCCATTCGGCCATATAACGATCCTTCAGACTACAGACGAACGGCTTACTTAAGCGTGGAGGAACCTCGAGGCCAAGAGCCGTCTTCATTCTTCTGCTCGATAACAAGGACCTGAATGAAGACCAACAAACAAATCCATGATATGAGAAAGAGACGATCAAACATCAAAGCTTTAGATTCGGTTTCTGTCATCAGTGTTGTTACTGAAGCACCACATTTATTTCTTGTGTTTTATTTATGTGATGATCCAAATATATCAACCTTATTTTCGAATGCAGAAGTGATGTGACGTATTTCCATTTTAATAACCGGCTGATAATAAGCAATGTAATGGGAGCACGCACAAAACGTGATTAAAAATCATTATGGTCAATATTTATTACAACCGCAATGTAATACCCCTATTAGAGGATGAAATGTGGTCTGATATACATCACATAAAGAAATCTATCATATTATTTCATATTATTGCTTGAAGTTAACGGGTCTTCAATGTGCAGCTATAAAAGCACACAGGCATACCAGTATCTGTACAGTGGGAATTCATGTTTAATGTTTTCATGTCTATGTTTAAATGTCCCAAATGTCCCCATGAAGTGAGTTTTTATAGACAGGATACATTTTTAATTGACTGTTTTAATTTTTATGTTTCTGCGATGATCACGTAAACGTGACGCTTCCTCCTACCCCCTTGTTCAGACAGCCAGCGACGTTATCGCTGTGTGTCGCTTGTCTCTTTCAATGAGGCGTTTCTAAATCTGCTTGTCATAAACAAATGAGTACCATCCACGCCAGTAACTGACGAGAGAAGGGTGACGTGAACTCCACTGCTTTGTTCTCATTGGTAGTCGCTCCCGAAAGTCGCTCGACATTTGCATAAAGTTAAACTTTTCTTAACTTTCTCGCGTCGCTGGACACGCCCATACGGTCGCCAACGGTCACTGTCGTTCGTGTCGCCGGAAGTCGCCAGGTTTCCATTGAAATGAATGAGATCGCGTCGCTCTGCTACTGCTTGTCGTTGGCTGTCTGAACGAGGGGTACAGCACTATGTTTATCATTCAACACGTTAGGATTTATTTGAAGATGAATACAAACAGTTATAAAGATATTAACTAATTACATTTATTCAATATTGTATTCGTTTTTATGCAAAATATTATTTTATTTGAACTAACCCTTCCTGAAAAATGTATTTGTTAGTAATTGTAACAAAGGTCTAAAATCAAACAGCTCATCTAATACGACATCTGCTCATGCGTCAGACATCAGACGTACATGATGAATGGGTTTAGGTAGTTTTACCTGTCCCTGGTAAAGCCCAGCGTCCTGAATTGTGCTGTCGGGTTTATTTAAGGGTTCAAAGGTGTTGCTCATGTATTTGTTCCATAATCTGATTTCCTTCTCGTCAGGAATACTGAATAATTTCCGCATCTCTCGTTCGATGGAGTCTGTCAGGATAAACACATCGATTAAAGTCTTTCAGCTCACAAAAAACTAAACATTTGCTTATGTAACAGCACTCAAATATACTAAAATACTCAACTGTATGAAAAACCGAACCTGAAAAAAAGTAATAAGCAAACTAGAGTTTTTACCACTGGACTGAAATGTTTCCCATGATCTTAATATCCTTAATGGTCCGAAAGTTTACGTTTATTTATAAAGAAAGTAAATCAGCCAATAAGAGCTCAGAATAGATTTGATGATGACTACAGCGAGAGGTCTGATCTCACCGATGGTGTCCGCTTTGCTGAATCTTCTGGTGATGACTTTGTCCATGTTGCTGTCTTCACATAGTTTCAGTTCGGTGAGGTAGACTTCAACCTTACAGTGTTTGACAAACATCCCCTGCTCCACCACCTGATAAACACAACATAACCCCATCATCATCATCATCATCATCAGACAATAAAAACACATTACATCATAAACACAACACACATCACAACCTGAATCATTTAGCAGGCAGATAAAGCACGTCGTGAAATAACTAGGGCCGGGACTCGATTAAAAAAATTAATCTAATTAATTAGAGGCTTTGTAATTAATTAATCTAAATTAATCGCATTTTAATCTCATATAAATATTTGACCTGAGAACATTAAGAAGTAATTTTTACATGGATTTTTATGAATAATGACTGAATACATAAGCTTAACAAAATATTGTTTATTTTTGTTCAACCATGTCGTTGTACCCGGAGTCGGGCTAATGTCCACCCTAGCTGCTGTATGTTTTGCATTGAGATTATACTTGAGGCTCGATGTGCTGCGGTGATATGTGAATTCCTTGTTCCATATCTTACACACAACCATGCTCTTATCGACGCTTACCAGTGATGCGCGGGTCAATGTATAAACAACCCGCCCGCAACTCGGACCGCAACGAAAAATATATATATATTATACCCGACCCGCTTCCTGGCCCGCATTTCTTAAAGTAGTTTGTTTAATATTGCAGGGTTCGGGACTTCTCAGGTTTTGACTGTCTGTGTTCTGGTACCTATGTGCGCGGATGCCCCACCTCGCGTATAAAAACAACAAAACATAATATACTATATATAAAATATATAAAAATGTGCATAATATATTTTTTAAGTTGCACATCGTTTATAGGTTTCTTAAGTGGGATTCGGATGTGAAAAGCGCTGCATAATGTACGCGCCTTTAGTGTTACCATTGAAACTTAACTAAATTAAAAAAAATAAGAGGTGATATATAGCTTTAGCCTACATAAATGCTTATTGCTTTAATGTTGCGAGTTCCTCTTCAGCTTTTCTTGCTGTTATGTTTATAATAGTTCATTGTTCAGAGTTCATATTGATGATCTTATAGTCAATTTAAAAATGTTCTTACAAACTGACTCTATTCGTTTAACTTTTTTCCTTTACCTGCCGTCGCTGTTCTCTGTGCGTGTCCTCCGTCAAAGTAGCCTATTAAAATTAATATGAAGTTGATTTTTAAAAGTCTTAAGCACACCGCAAATCAAACGTGCTGCTACAGTATGCTCTAAATGCGCGTGTAAATTTAACTTCTGGGCACTGCCAGGCTGATTTTTTGAAAAGTAAGTGATATAGGCTACTCACTGCATGTTTTGGCATTCGGTAGCATATGCATCAATGAGATGCACGGTGTTGCTTTTAATGTTCTTTTTAATTTATATTCACAAAACCTAACAACAAAACATTGTTTATAATTACGAGACAAATTATTTGAAACGAAATTCGTTTTAAAGTAGCAAACAAAACTTAAATTAAACTCGTAATAAACTAATTAAATTGAAACAAAACAACATTACAACAATATTTAAACCCAACAATACTCAAACATTAACATATAACAGACATTAGGATACATGTTAAAATAATCTGTAGTTTGTTGGTAGATGTTTATTGGGCAAAACCTCCGTTGCAAACCTCCATTTACCAGAATAAATCATTTTTACTTTGAAATTGATGCGTTGTCACGTTAAAATCAGCTGTTCGTTTAGGTTCCGTCTACTTTTATTTACACTGCATCACAACCCCGGAGTTCTCGAACTAAAACAGGGTCTGCAGCATTTACGAATGACTCTATTAATAAGTGCGATTAAAATGCGTTAAAATGTTTAACGCGTTATTTTTTGTGTAATTAATTAATCTTAATTAACGCGTTAAAGTCCCGGCCCTAGAAATAACAAATCAAATCTAAAAACACTTATTTACCCAATACATAAATATTTCAAGTTATGATCATCAGAAATCATTTATAACTAGCAAACAGAGATAAACACGCATGACTAAATCTAAATCATAGCTGCGAGTGTCAACGTCACGCTGGCTGCTGATGTGTTGATACGAGCAAATCAGCGAGAGTCTTATTTTAGCACCAGGGCTGAACAGCTGAAGAGTTGCAGGCTATTTATTTCACACACGGCCCTTCCACCAGTAAGACCACACCGCTAAACACCAGAGGAAAACCCTGCCGAGTATCTCCATCAGGAAACTAAGACCATTCCAACCGTAGCCGAAATGAGACCGGCACACCTCGCGTCCTCAAAAGCCCAAACTTCTGATATTCACGGCCCACAAGTTTTTTTTATCTGCCTTTCAGAGTGCCGTCGTCCCAGCAGGACGGTTTGACCCTTAGCCGGCATTTCTCCTCTTTATAAAAGGACAACAAAAACTGAAAAGTGTTTTCTATCAAACCTCAGGTCGTGTCAAGAGCCGAGCAACAGCTGATCCGCATTTGAGCCACAACAAACCCTTTCCCAAAGCCCAGAAATGAAAGAAAGGCCGAACCTCTCGCATGCTGTTGCTTGTCGATGGCTCCATGCAGCCGTGCAGTCACGCGGTGACCGAGTGGAAACAGAAATAGCGCAGCTACTCGATACCACACCAACAAACATGGCAAGAAGGGGCGTCTCAACCGGCAGAAAGAGAAGCAACAGCCGCCATCACGACATGACAGAAACTCACCACTGCCTATCTTTTCAATTAATCCCACATTTGCTGCATGTCACAAAATTTTGATTAACTACAATAAAGAATCAAATTAAAGTACAATCAGAAATACAAGAGATCATAACAAACGCTTTGGACGGTGATAAGGGGAAAGTCGTGAAATCGGTTAGGAACAAGCACTGCTCGTATTTCACCAAACAACAAATAAAATCTACAATGATTACACTGTCATTTTTACTGTAACAGCGTTACAAAGAGAAAATAACATTAAAATGTAAACATTTGCTTCGTTTCTAAACGGGGATTAAATTGTCAAAAAGTTGCATTTCCTTCTTGGTTCGGTTTGCTTTTGCTTGGCTAAGTTTGTTAATAAAAGTCATGTGAGAGTAAAGTGTCGTCTGATTGGTACGAGTGCACTCGTGTATGTTTCAGGATTCAGCTCATAGTTATCATCCGTCAGAATAAACAGACAGCAGCTGTCAGAGCTATCATATCTGTCTTCAGAGTTTTTATTGTGCCACTGAATGATTAAATCTCATCTCTTTAAGACGTTCACTGAACACATTGTAAAGTCTTTCTTTATTCTTGCTGGACAGCTGTGCTAAAATAAGTTTGTCTGACTGTATTTGCAAAACACATTGCTGCTTTTCACATCACGAATGTCATTGTCATCTTATTTAGCATGGTTAGTTTGTCCAGCGGGTCAGATTGCTTTTTCACCACAAGTTAACCGCTCCAGAGTTCATTTTCAAGAGGACCGAGACCACCTCGTTCAGGCGATCTAAGACCGATTTTCATTGGTGTGGATCCGAGCACAACTGTTGTATTCATGCATGCCAAACAAACTGAACCAAAAGATGAAATGCACCTGGTTCTGAAAGGAGGACTCTTTTGATTTTAAAATATCAATGGCCATCTGTCAGATTTTCTTCACGTACCTTTCGAGCGATAGGTTCCTGTCCATCTTTTAGGCCGTACCAGCTGACTAACTTATTCCAGCCCTCGGTGGGCACCAGGATGTAATCCAGCTCATCGATGAGATGTTCCTTAATGCCCAACACATCTTCATCTATAAACAGACAACACCTGCATCAAACCTCACCTTCACTTTAATATTAAACTGTGTTGCACAAAGAGAGACTATAAATTGACTGAACCTCAAAACATTTTAAACAGGAATTAAACCAATTTAAATCTGAATAACCAGCCAATATTAGACAATGTTAAAATTCTCAAAGTAATTCTCAAGATGATCAACAGCATTATTAGTTAATCAATCATGTTTCAGACATTTAAAGAACCACGCAGATCAAACACTGAATCATACTAAAATATCAGTAACACACTTGAATAGCTCAAAGTTTTGAGATCAAAGTGAAGGGAAAGCAGCACAGATGCAAACTTTCATCAAAATCTCTGACATATTCATTTACACACACACACACAAATATTAATTCATTATATGGTGTGAATGAATGTACGACAGACCTTTAAGGAGGCCGGAGTTATCCACCGGACCGGGATAGACGTTCTGATCGCCCATCTGATATTTGTCCCAGCTGTCAAAGCCCACATATTTCTTCCACTGCTTAAACCAATGACTGTCAACCAAATACCTGCGTGGAGATAAAACACAAATCAAGTATTCATGAATGACACAAAACTTTAAATCATAAACCCTTGCAAAAATGTATCACAATAACCAGCAAGATACACCGGTCTACTCTAAATACATTTACTATAGTAAAAACCCTAACTTAAATCCAGTTCAGGACAGACGATAAACATCATCAATCACAGTAGTATACTTCACACACAGCGACTACTCACTCATATGAAGTGCTGTCATTCTAACAGATTATAATCATATTGGATACAGATTTCATTTCCTTCTGTCAAATATTTATTTTAGACAGACAGTTGCTGTTTGTGTGTGCACGCGCGTGACACTCGGTCACTGTCATGACTCTGATCATCATGTCTGATCAGCTGTATTGATCCTCGTGTTATTGTTGATCGATTAAACTTTAATGTCGCGTTTGCTCGCGTGTCTCTCGTGTATTTTCATGAGAGTCTCTCACCAGGTGTCGGCTCTGCGCAGCGGCGTCTTCAGGAGCGTCGCGATCTCTCCTCTTTGCGTCTCCACATCCGCCGCTCCGCCTTCCGCCATTTTCACTCGAGCACTGCATGCTGGGTGGCGTTACGTCACCACGCACGCCGCAGACCCTCGTCGTACGACGTCAGCCCCGCCCGCTAGGATTTTTTGCATCGCCCCGCTAATTGTGATGTTGTTAAAATGAGCCTGCGTTTCAATGTCCCATCTGTTTTAATCAAATGTCTGCACTTTTTCATAATTAATACTTTTTGTTGTAACAGTTGATGTGTCGTCACAGAGGAACGCCCCCTGTCGGGCAGACATAGCGCGCGTGTGAGAGGTTTCTTTAGTTTAGCCTAAATATTAATATCAGTGTGATGAAGCTACTTTAAAACTGTACTTGGATAAAATACAACCTATTTATCAGTAAAAGTAGTTAAACTACAGCCAAGCTACCCTTCTGAAAATTAGTTAGATACTCTACAAATTAAAAAGTAAAATGACATTTTATTACAAATTACTGAATATAAAAATAACTGAATATAATTATTAATAAAGAATATTTTATGGAAATTATTTGAGGTTTAAAACAATGTAATGTAATACAATTTTGATTTCAGTGTTGTTTTAGTTTGTGAAATACACAATACTCAAATATTTTGACAAACTGACAGTCTTTAAAATTGACAATGAATGAGTATAAAAAAAGAAAAAATAGAGAGCAAAACATTGTTTAAATGACTTTTATTTCAGCTCTTTATCAGTGGCGCGTGCAGCTGTACCACGAGAGGGCGCTATAATCAATACTGCTTTATTTCTTACATTGAATTGATTGTTGATGTATCTTTGTACCCTCATAACATATTAAAAAAGCAAGAGAGAATAAAACTAAATAAAGTTTCATGTTGGTAAAAGCTGATAGGTTAGTTTAGTCTTTGTAATTGGCGGATTAAACACACCTCACGCTGTCAGGATGATGTGAATGTTTGATCATGGAGTTAAACTCTGAAGGACACTGAACCAGGATCAGAGGCCCCTGCATCAAGTTACTGGAAAAGCAGAAGATTTCTCTCAACCATTACGAAAATTTATCATGGTTTTAATACAGTTAAAAAACATGTAGTTAAAAAAATGGCAGTAAAACTATGGTTACCACAAAATAACCATGTTTTCCCTTACGAAAAATAACCATGGTTTTACTACAGTTAACACCACATAACCTGGTGTAGTAAAAATGGTAACCACAAAATAACCAGGGTTTTGACAACCATGGTTTTCAAAAACCATAGTTAAACCGTGGTTAGTGTAGTAAAACCATAGTTTTGCTGATAGTTATCAATACACCAAAAACCATGGTTGCTACACTTTTACCAGGTTAATTTTGTTAATGAGATGTTAGATGTTTCCTCTTCATCTTTTTGTCAGTTTTTTGTCTTGTCTTGTGACGACGCTCTCTATTGGAAGGCAGTAGATGTGCATTGGTATGTTCTTATAATAACTCGTCACCCAGGGCCTAACAACAAACACAAGATTTGAGATTAGATGTCATTTCACATTTTGTAAAGCTGATAATGCACTCTTGGTAGTACACACTTGGTAGTGCGCTGGTTAAGCCTGAGTGATGTCAGATTTCCCCAACGTATGCGATTTTCTTCTCGTCTCACTTGGTGGAGCTCTCGTTCTCTGGTCTCCTCTCTGTGAATGCTCTCCTTCAGGTCCTGCTCTATACGGGCCAGCTGAACATTACATTAATAAGTTTGGTAACAACAATTTTTACCCCAATACCTCATAATGATACCCAACAGTATAAAGAGTAAAGAGTGTATGAATGTCATGATGGCTGCTGTTGTGTCACCTCGTCCAGTAAACACCTTTGATCTGTATGTTTCCTCTGATGATCGTGTAGTGCGCTGATGGCTTTATCTTCTCTTTTCTCAATCACATCAGAGTTTACCAGTGGAAATGAACAGGACCTAAAAGAAAACAGAGATTGAACTAGACATATATGCAGTATTTAGTGTGTATATATAAGGCGTATTATATTTAAACAGTCTAAATAATGTTAGGTTGTTTCAAAGAGGAACAAGAAGAGTTATGAATCTGAGCCAAAAGCATTGGATTCACTGATAACCTTTATGTACTTAAAACATAAACATTAATGATGGACAATGATGAAAATGATGATTGTGTGGGTTTAAAAATATCATTTAGTATTATTCTGATGGGTTAGGGTGGCATCGTAGTACAGAGTCAAGATGACAGACCAACATCAATGACATTAAACTACCCAGAGATCTGTTCTAGTGTAAACTTAGAAAAAAATTGATGAAGAAAAACACACATTGATGTAAGAGATGCAGTCATTTAAAAGACATCAGCTGCTATTCAAAATGTAAATATGTTGCAGTGGAAACAGAAGTAAATCAAATATGAAACATTTAATCTATGCTGTATTATTGTATTAACAGGTATTATATTGAAGAGATAATATTTATTTCATTAATTTATTTACATTTGTTTATATTAAACCATTGGAACTTACATGACAATATTTACAAGTTTACATGTTTTATGTATGATTAATGTGTACTGTGGGTGAATAAATAAATGAAGTTTAAACTTTGTGTCTGAATAAATAAATCTTATTGATCCAGGTGTGACGTTGTGTACAGTTAAACAGAAACAAGCTTTAATGCATCGCTTACCTCTGGTCCTTATCAATCTGCTCTTCTGTCACTTCATATTTTTCCATGTTGACCTGACAAACAATGAAAAAAAACGGTTTGTATGAAATCAAAATTGACTTTAAAGTACGACGTCGAGATTTGTTGTCTTTTCTAACTTTTAAATCTTAAGAGCAAAACAATAGATTTTTATTATTAAATTTACATATGCTTTCACACAGCATGCTAAAACAAATAACATTATGTGCTTAACATGAAAGTAAATGAATGTTCATGTGATGCTTACAAACAAAATGCTTACATTTACTAAACCCAACCAAACAAAAATATAAAGAGATTTCAAAAGAAACTGCAGTGGAAAGGAGAGGTTTAAGGACAGACTGACACATAAAATAATGCAGTTTATGTTTTTACATCTAATGTGAGTGTTTTTATGACATTGTGTTATGATTGACTTCATCTTTCTGTTGGAAGAGAAGATGTATTGGTATTACTAGTTGATATGTTTAAAGTGTTTTGGTAAATAGTGTGAGGGTTTAGTTTACAATTTGTGATTTTGAGCATACATTTTTTTCATGTTTTGCCAGTTGTGTGTTGTAAATGTGTTGTAAATGTGTTGGTGCATTAAGAGTTTAAAAAAATGATTAAAAGTATTGAAAAATCTGTCAAAGCATGTGTGTGTGTGTGTGTGTGTGTGTGTGTGTGTGTGTGTGTGTGTGTGTGTGTGTGTTGTCTGTAAACACAGTGAAATGTTAATCAAGCTCTCATGAGGATATCTGACACCAGGGTAACTTCACCTGACTGCAGGTTATTTACTTCGTCCTTCAGTCCGTCTCTTGTGCTGACTACACAAACATCAAAGATAAGTGTATCACTTCTTCATACCGGTAAATATATACAGTACAGTATAAAGACAATACACCTCATACTTTGCGAATATACAAAAATTGGTATTTTATTATTATAACCTGCGATACACAATCATATTTGATCTGTTAAGGTGTAACTTTATATTTTACACTATATTGTGAAAAATATAAATTATAGGTCATATAGTCTAAAGGAGACGTGCAGTGCCGTAACTTTACCGGTTTAATGTTTTAGGCCAGGGCTGTTAAAGCATCACCATCACTGAATTATTATACTATTATACAGGTGTGTGTGTGTGTGTGTGTGTGTGTGCATTGAAGAGGACGCCGGTCCTCGATCTGAACCACTTGTGCTAACCTTCTTACAATTAAACTTATGTGATGAGGTAGTTTTTAAAAATAAAAATAAGTTAACTCATTAAATACATGTTATTAACATTAAATAAAAAGTTAATTAAAATAATTAAACTAAATGAACATCATTGATTGACTGTTACATTTACAGTTCATTCATTATAATCAACATTTCTTTTTATTTTATTTCAATGTTAAAGATCTCTGGCATTTCTAATCACAAATGAGTTACTCGTGGTAATTTCATTTCTTTCTCAATAACTTTAAACTGAAAGTGAAGACAGATGCAGGTAAAGTTAACACGTGTGAAGTTTTGATAAGAGATGAAATGAAAAAGCGACTCACCTGATTGATGTTCAGTGTGTTTGGATGAGAAGCTCCTTCAGATGTGAGTTTCGTTCATCATTGTCTTCAATAATGCAGATCTGCTTGGGTTTCTCGTGTCTCTCTGCACATCTAATTGGATTCTTCACCGGTCTTGAATAAGTCATACAAACCCCCAAATTACCGCCTCTCAATCGCCGAGGTTTCTTCTGTGTTAAGGCACTCACACTGTAAGCCCGGATAAGTTGAATATACTTTAAAATATGAAGCAAACTTGTTGCCCTAAAAACTTTAAGTAACGATTACTTAAACATATAAACTGTTCTTACCCTAACCCTTACCCTAACAATTTTAAGTTGAATAGACTTCTTCCAATATTCCTGCACTCTTAACCCAGATTAGTTGACATTACTAGAAATTTGTGAGGAAACCCCTTGCATATAACTTTAGTTTTTATCACTTTATATTACTTTTAATGTTATAAATGGTATTATAACCAATTATATAAAATTGATGACTGATTTTAAGTCAGTCATTGAATAAACGTGATTCTCCACAGAAACACGCACAAAACTGTGTTTTTGACATGAATTGTCAGTGCTGTGGAGAGAAATACAATAAAGTGTTCTGAACAGGGTTGATGTACGGAAACACTGATCACCTGAACGGTGACTTTACAAAATTATAATTTACAACAAAACAACATCAATAATATAAGAGCTTAAACCTATATGACATTTTATTAACAAATATTTAAGTAGTGAAAGTTCTTATCTGTTTTTATTCTGTGAAAAAGCAGAAAATAATCAAAGTATTCAGGCGCAAAGGATTATGGGTATTCCTCACAACATGAACTAATAATTTTAAGTTCATTCTACTTGAATGTTTTAGTTTAATGGATGGTGTAAGCTTAAAAGTTAAATCAACTAAACTTTTTTAAGCTTTGGCTTCGAAACAGAAAATATTAAGTGATGTTTATTTGATTGTTTAAGTAAAGACAATATCAGGGTTAACAGTGCACCGAATAAACTATTTAAATAAAAATGACATTTTACAATTGTTCATTGTTGCAAAGAATGTTTATAGAAACAAAGTACAGAAAAATCCAGAAACAACAAAAGCCTGGCAGTTTTTGAATAAAAATAACAATGAAGTACGAGCACTGTAAAAAAGATTTGCTGCCTCAATCAAATCAAATAAAAGCCACACGGCCCCAAAACTCAGAGTCAACCTAACCCCAAAAACAGCAACAAACACAGAGTTTCCCTTCTCCAACTAAAACCTCTCTGTCAAATCAACCCAAAAATATCAAAGCAACAGTCAACCAACCTCCCCGAGCCCAAACAACAAATCCTCTCAGAAATAAGATTTAATATGATGATACCTCCATGCTTTTCACAAGAAACTGTATAGTCAAATTCATTTCCTAACTATTCTACGGTTTATAAAGATGATGTAGATACAGCGGTGGCCATCATAAGGAGATCATTTTCCTTACTGACCCCCTTAAAGTCCAGACCTCAAACCCATCCAGAATATTTGGGTGGAGTTGTAAACTAAACTTCACTTGTACATTGAAAGGAAAGCCTTTGTCTTGTGTTGCAGAAGTCATGGGATTACATTACTGATGAAGTCTTGAGGAAATATACTGACGCTACGCCAAAGAGATGAACTGTATGTCAGTACTTATATCAGTAAGATACTGATATAAAACTAACAGTGTATAAAAAGATTACGAATCACTTCATCTGATATTTGTTGTGCTCAGAGCCGCCATCATTATGAAATAAAATCATGTTGAAAGCAATAAGAGGGTCCATATATTTTCAGATCTGTCAGGTGTTGTAATAATTTTGAACAGCATTGTATAAAAACCTTGACATGCACTGTAAGTTACTTTGGATAAAATCTTGAGTAAATACATGAGAGATATTAACATGATTCAAGATGAAAATTGTTTTTGTGTATCACTATGAAACAGGTCTGTAGTATAAGGGTTGATGAATACAAACAGTTCAACAGTACCTTATAATATACAGTAGTAAACAGTGATAAAGGGACACCACTTTTTTGAAAATATGCGAATTTTCCAGCTCCTTAGAGTAAAACATTTGATTTTACCCGGTTTGGAATCCATTCAGCTGGTCTCCGGGTCTGGCGCTAGCACTTTTAGCATAGCTTAGCACAATCTATTGAATCCGATAAGACCATTAGCATTGCGCTCAAAAATAACCAAAGAATTTGGCTGCAGCAGGCGTAATGATATTACGCAGTGCCTGAAAATAGTACCCTGCTGTTGAAAGTAACCAAAGGGACTATTTTCGAGCAGTGTGTAATATCACTACGCCTTCTGCAGCCATGTTACGGCAGCAAAGTCCTTGATTATTACGCCAGTTTGAGAGTATAGTTCCTAGCCATAGTGTCCTAGAAAATCACAACTTTTAATTTTACGTCGGTCTTAGTACACAATGAACTACAGAAGAGTCAAGTTTTAAATAGGAAAAATATTGAAACTATTTGGTTATTTTTTTAGCGTGATGCTAATGGTCTAATCAGATTCAATGGATTGTGCTAAGCTATGCTAAAAGTGCTAGCGCCAGACCCGGAGATACGCTGAATGGATTCCAAAACAGTAAAAATCAAATGTTTAACTCAAGGGGAGCTGGAAAATTAGCCTATTTTCAATAAAAGTGGAGTGTCCCTTTAATAAGTGTAAAAACTTTCTAAGAAAAGATTTTAATTATTAATGATTTACATGCAGTATAGCAGCTGATGCAGAAGACTTCATAAACTTCTTTGCTTTATTGCATTGCTGAATAAGTAATGGTAACAATATGATATAGCTGAGCGTTTGTACCACTCAAACAACAAAGTTATACAAATAATACAATCTTAATCTTATAACCCTTTCAGATAAACTTCTGTAATCTTCATTTAGATTTGTTAATGGCTTGTTTTCTACTTCTTTATTTTATTGTTTGATACTTTGAGTTAAAGGACATGTGAGGGGTTTCTGAGGTTCTCCCTTCATGTAAACATTTATAACCAAAACTGACATTCATCTGCAGCTACAAAAATAATAATATCATAATGAATAAACCATCTTGCATTATTAAACAGTTCTTGAAATAATCTTTAGATGTCAAAACAACACGACATCTTTGCAGAAGGTTTACATTTAAAATGAGTTCAGTCTAAGAAAGCAAAATAGTCTGAATAAGTCTCTGTTATATTGGCAACAATACACAACTTCAAAGCAGTGTTGTGTTGTGTTGTGATCAGTCACAGCGCCGGTAAAACTGCAGATTATAGTCAGTGAATAAAAACTCAGCGTAGTTCGGATCGGTGCTACAATCGGCCAAACCCTGCGTGAAAGAAACACAGTATTCTGTAAGACACATTTATAAAGCTTTAAGTGTTTGTTTACTCACTATATTTAATGTTTAAAACACAAATCTACAGGACTGAACAGAAACTTACAGCTACAGCAACACGGAAGTGATAAGAAGAGCGATAGTGATTGGCTGCGGCCACCGTCCATTTATGTACATAACCCTATAATAAAAACAACAGACACATGCATTTCACCTCATGATTTATAAATAAATAAGTCTACAACATCATGTATTCAGTTTAATGTGGACAGACAGATAAAACAAACACTAGACGGATGCGACTGATCACTTATAAAACAGTTTAAGGATAATAACTATCCGTCTGTATGACCAATGAATGTTCAGAACGACACAGACTTCACTTCTGAAGTGAATGTTAAAAGAAATGTTGTTTTTTAAAAGCATGTTAAAGTACCTGTGTGTTGAGAGCGGTGCTTGACTTTGGGCCGCTGAGGTCGAGTACAGTAAAGCATTGCTCTCTTTCATCATATGAACACAAATAAACCACCAGCAACTCATCTGTACTGCTCAAACACAACAAACAACATCTTTAACACATCATCAGATCTCACCTCTCAAATAACACATCATCTACATTATTTCCCTTTTTAATTCATTATTTGTATCTATCCTACTGCCTGCTCGATGTGGTTTTAAAACAATATTCATCCAAAAACAGACTGTTATTATTATTAGTTTTAAAACCCCAGTTCTGTGGCTCAATATATCAGCTGCAGCACCCCCTCGTGTCTGGAGATTATAACTACAAGAAGAGAACTGTAGATCTACGGTAGATGTGACATACTAACATGTTTTTAGACTTTTCTGCTAGAAACTAAACTTAATTGTATAAAAAAACCCTAAGTGACTGGGGATTGAAAGCGTGATCTTTGCTGTTGTTAATGTAATGCTCGACTCATATTAAGCTTTAGGAACGCTGCGCTGATGCACCTGTACGACTGATAAAAGTGAAGCGTCTGTGACTCACGTCATTTCAAGGGTGATGGGCATGTTAGGTGGGATGTGTTTACTGAGCGGGATGTCATAACTGTACGTTCCCTTCCTACAAACACAAATAGAGCACCGTCATCATCATTCAATTACAAAATCAATTTAACTTCATGTTAAAGAAGCATGCGGTGTGAAACTTACCCACAATTCTTTGTGCCACAGTACTGTTGATCAATCACCTGCAGGTTTTGTGTGATGAGGATATAGCGTATGCTTGTGTTTTTCCCTGTCAAATATAACAATAAAAAGATTAATGCCGCAGGTCAAAGGTCATCCAGAGTTATTTCATAGCACTGTGGGTAAAAACACTCAGGTCACTGTGGAAAGGTACAGGACATCTTATTAGTAAAATAACAGACCAACCATTGCATTAATTCTGTAATATAACATTAAAGTGATGAGTTAGATTTGAGTACTTATTGTTATGGATTAAATGAGTCAGTATGACTGAGTACTTGACCAGTTTACTCTCTCGTCATTCACCATTAAGAAACTTAAGATCATGTGATCAGTGCTTACTTGTTGTACCGCAATCTCAACTTTAAAAAAATGACATGATCGGGGTTTACAGTTGTGGGACCCAAACTATGTAAAAGCCAACAGTACCACCTTTATATATCAGACTAACCATTCCCATTAAAGTCATCATTGAAAACATATTTCTTTTCCTTAGCTTTTCCTTTAGCTTGAGTTGTTGTCTTTCTAGCATGTTGTTTTTATGTTTATTATGTTTGTTTTATGTTTTTATGATTTGTTTTTCAAGATATTGAATGGTGTGTTTCTTTTATTGATGTACAGCACTTTGGTCAGCCTCGGCTGTTTTGTTTTATGAATAAAGATTGATTGATTGATTGATTGTATTAAATCTGTTAGGGTTAAACTCTGTTAACAAGCTAAAGTAAGAGTGAGATTGTGTTAGATTTGTAAACGTAGCTTTAATAGCTTTAATATATAACTACAACACTGGATTAGATTTAATACTCATGTAGTGAAAGATTTATAAAAGAGGAATGATGGAAATGATTTAGAAAGACACAGCAGACTGTCATACAGCGTTCAAAGTACAAAGTGAAACAGAGATAAAATATTCATACACGAGAGGATCAAAGCAAAGTCTGATGCACATAAATCATACAGATGAAATATTCACAAAGCTTTATCCTTCCATGACAAATGTTTGTCTTTCTCTAAAAACAACGTTTTCTAAACAAACACTAAATAAATATTGTTTTATCCTGGATTTGGTGGTTAATGGGTTAACTTACAGTCGGTGGAGTTCTTCAGGATCTCTGGTAGTTTCTCTATCCACTCCTCTGAAAGAAAATTAAATAAAAAATACTTTTGAAGAAGACACCACAAGAAATGTCTTTATATTATCAGATGACATGTATGAACATCTAAAGAATCTGAGTCTCAAAACCTTTTTGTGTTTTTCTGGGTGATGGAGCGTCTGAAGGGCCGTCTGTAATGTTGTGATTATGAAGTAGATTTGAAGGACAGCAGTAGATTTCATCAGAATAAAAGACATTAGAGAAATCAATGTCTGGAGGATGACGAGGAGGAGGAGGAGAAGTGAAGAACACTGCAAACATATAAACACAGATGATCTGAATCATATACACAAGCATGGTTTGATTCACAGTAAAGGTGAAGAAGTGAAAGTCAACATACCTGTGGTCAGTGTATCTGTCGTGAGTGAGGGCGGCACAACATCGCTGGTGTTAAAACTGTTCATGTTGAAGAAAGCAGAGGTCAAATCCATTAACAATAAACTCAATGCAACAACTGATAAGACAACATTTGTTCAGTCACAGTCAAGATTCACATGAATGAACTCTCAGAAGAAAGATAAAGAAAGCTGGCAGTGGGGCGCTACACATTTGTACCTAAGGGTGAATATTAGGAGCTTTAAAGGGTACGGTCCCGGTGACAGCTGCTTTCTGACAGTCTGGATGATGCTTTCATCCATAACAACAGTGCTGTATATTTCATCAGTATGTGAGATTCAAACCCATGACCTTTAAAGTACAGTTAAGAATTTAAGGATTTATCTATAAAAGTACGAGAAGACTTTACTTCTCTTTGTGATGTTAGGGTTTTGTCTTTAAATATCACAGCTGATAGGAATCTATTCATGTGGATTTTATGCAGTTTTGTGGATTTTGGAGTAGTTTCATTTCTTTCTTAGCAGTCGCTCACAGTTGTCTCTTTTAGAAGTGTACATAGACATGAAAGATGAAACTTTGCTAGATTTTTTATTGTCTGGTTAGCACCGGATGTAAAAGAAAAGAGAGACTTGATTGGTCTGTGATGATGATCACATAATCCTGAACGATTCCATCTCAATCTTATAATTAAAAATAAAGTTTTTACCAAAACCTTTTAACCATACTGATATCTCAGATTTTAGTGGCTTATACAAGGTCTCTTTTAAGTTTTCAAACATTTTTCCAAATTATTTTTCAGAGTTTCGATGTGCAGCTTGCAGAATTGTCCCATCCATAACTAAATTCACACAATAAAATTAAAATTAAATAAATATTTTATGTGTTTTTTTAGAGCATTCATTACAGTATCAGATCAGACAGACCGCAGCATATTTATTATTAATGACAAACGTGCTCATTCTGAAATCTAAATAAATAATCATACTTTAAGTAGCGTATGTGCACGCAATCATTTGCTGGTTTTGTAATTATGTTATGTTATACAGTATTGTTCCTACAGTAAAATGGTTAACAATGTTAATGATGTATGTATTTTGAAACAGTTAACATAATGTTTTAAACAGTGGTTAAAGTAACATTTGACTCAGCAATATAAAAACAACACCCAATTTTGATGCCGCTGTGCTTATAAATGCAATAAAATATCAGTTTTCTTTACCTTACAACTTATTCAGAGAAATAACGTTGACCGTGTAACTTAATGTCATAAAACTTTATTTACACATCTGTGTCATTACAACAGACACACTGCCCTTAATGTTTTCTATAAATCTCTTATCCTCCTCGATTAAAACATAAACATTTGGATAACATCAGAAGTAACAATTAATTTAGGTACACATATCCTAAACATTCATCTTGTGTGACTGATACGCTGTAAAGAGAGTGAATTTAGATCATGATTTTGAATGTAAGTCTATGACGCCTCTGCTGGTTGGGATTACTGAGATGGCCGCTTGAACTCTGCGATGGCTTTACTTTTCACTGTTACATTAAGTGTTATATGAGCAATCCATTCATTTATATAGATCAGTGTAATGAATGCATTCTCTGAGAATTTATATTTGATCTGTAAATGTCTCACTGCAGATGCTCACCTGCTGTTGAGGCCCATGTCTTCATCTAACGTCAAAAAATAGAGAGCCGTTATAGAAATGACACTGTGAATATAAATAAAACATCAATTAGATTAGTACTTTTATTACTTTACCCAGTGAAATAATAACAATGTTTGATGTATGAACATTGAGAAATGAATCAGTTTTCACCTAAGAGCCATGGTCGTCACAAGCATGATGATACTGGCTTGAAATACTCGGTGTTGAAGACAGTCGTGATATTTTCCACAAAAGAAACCCTAAGAAAGAAACCTGTCGATGTCACGTCTGATAAAAATGATTCATTGAAGATGAAAGTTTATAACTGTGATGTTTTTTTACTTTGCTGGACGGCAGTGATGAAGTCTTCGGGGGTGGAAGTTTCGGAGGTGTGTTGTTGTTTTTGTTGATTTTCCTGTCAAGCAAATGTGTGGTTTCAGTATAAATGCATATTTAACATGACTTTAAGTTTCAGGTACAAAAAGATTTGCTGAACCCTAGATAGTAAAAACACACAACAGGGATACAGAAGGCATCTAAGTATTTTAAAGGGGAAGTGTTTGTTGAAACAGACCCTGGTTCATAGCGTTTAGGGTTCGAGGAGTTATTGGATCGCAGGCTGCCCAGCGTCTTCAGTTTGGCCAAGCGAGTGTTCCAGACTTCAAGCTCTTGAATTCGAGTCTCCAGATTATCTGTGAGTTTACACAACTGCTTCACAGCACCCACGTTCTCCATGAAGATCTGCTCCTATAAACCAACAGCATGTTTAATGACGTTAACTCGGTGTTAAATAATAATGAAAACAGCGGTTGTTTAAAACACACTGACTTTGTCCACCATGAGAAAGTTATCGATGGTCTCTCCATCAACACACGTGACGTCACCCATCTCTCTGACTGCAGACGGCAGAAGCTCTTTCACCTCCTGTGCGATGATTCCTGAACAAACAGATCTCTGTCATCTTCTTCTGAATGTGATTTGATCTGTTGATGTACTGTATGTTCATCATTATAAATACCGGTTTCATGAATATGGTCGATTCCCATGTGTGAGGCAAATTCAGGTTTATAATCGTACTCGACGATCCTCATCTGTGCTATTCTCTTCAGCTGCTCTGTTGAGTCCACCTTAAACATTATAGACAAATGAACAACACACCATTGGATTGGCTGGTTTTGTCATGTTGTCAATGTTTTAACGCTCTTCATTAATAATGCACTGATCATGTAGTGAGGAAACTATAGAAAGGCATTCATGTTCATTCAAACGTGTTAAGTTAACCTGAAGCACTAAACTCACTTCCTGAATGTTTTGTTTGGCTCTTCTGTCTGAAGGGTGCATTATGTTGCCCATTATCTTTGCGTTCCCACAAACCACTAAGGATTCATCGGGATTGTCCGTGTTGATGCCAATCTTGCCGTGAAAGACGACGGCCTCTGGAGTTTGTCCTCTTTGCCAAAGAGCATCAGCATCGTTATCAAACTGTCCGGGATTGGACGCCTTGAAATGGAGAAATGAAACTTCAATCCCAGTCAACATAGACTACAGTACAATACTGTCCTTCACACAATTTCACTCAATTTTTCATGTTTGTTTTTACAAATGTAAACATTACATATAGTGAATGTTTTCATTCAAATCGACTTACAAATAACCCAAATCGACTACCTAACCCTAACCCTAACTGTGGCCAATCAATCTTTGCTCTCATATTTACATGTTTACCCATTTATTTGCAACCTGTACTAGTTCATGTCAGTGTAGGACACCATAGGATTTTTCCTTAACCCCCCTCCTTCCCCAGGACCACCTGCCTAGATCTGTTATCTGCTTTCCTTTAAGTATCCCATTCCCTGTAGTAATGTGCTCGTCTCGGCAAAAGCCTTTACTCATGACAGCAGCAGTAGTGTAGCAGATCTAGTCTATCAAGACAAAGTTTATGGACATTCTGTGCCCCAATAAAATCACATTTCAAGAGTTAAATATTTCATCTGTTGATGATTTCAGTAGTCAAGACACACAACTCTTACCCTGACAATGAGTCTTTCTGATACACTGGCAACCAGCAGGAAACTTTTCTCTTCTTTCACTGTGGCGTACAGAGCAACCACCATCATGAAATATCTGTCAAACACAAAAACATTCACAACTGCTATTTGACAGTATAGTGTTTGTCATAAGATTACTGTAAATACAGTAAAGAGTTATCTTTAAATCAAGTATTGGACCTATGACACAGTTATTTGTGTGGCTGATCTTATTACTGTATGCATTTGCAGGAGTTTCCCTTAGAGATGGAAAATTCCTGCGCTCATTTATTTACTACTAATACCTTTATCTTAAAAAGCATGTCTTATTTGTGACTACGCTCTCAGAAAAAAAGGTACAAAAGTTGTCACTGGGACAGTCCCCTTTCAAAAAGGTACACCTTTGTACCCAAAAAGTGCATATTAGTACTGTATTTTCCAGACTAGAAGTCAGGGTTTTTTTTTTCATATTTTGGCTGCGTCACGGTCTTATAGTCAGGTGTGCCTTGTAAGTCAGTATGAATTAATTTTGACATTTATGAGGCAAGAGACAACATCACCATCTACAGCCGTGAGAGTCCGCTATATGCTGCTCCAGTATTTATGCAATTCAGTAGATTCAGTGATGTTGAATGACGAGTCCGTGAACTTGATGCTCGGTGGCTTGTTCGGTTAATTTATCCTCTTCAACCTTCCAGGTAAGTTCTGTATGCTATTGTTTATCGTTTAAATAACTGATATTACTTTAACGTACAGACATCTATTCAGCCTGCTGTTCTGTCTGCTATTGTTTAGTTGAATAACTTGCCTCTCCAGAGGAAATGTGTGTTCTTCGGCACAAATTTTGTGAAATAATTTTATAAATAAATGCCACGTATAGTCCACTGCGACTTATATATGTTATTTCATCTGACTGACGCATTTTTGATTGGTGCGACTTATAGTCCGGAAAATACAGTACCTGATATTGGTACATATTGGCAGTTCAAAGATACATATTTGTACCTAAATGGTACATTTTAGGACCTTTTTAAGGGGTGCTGCCCCAGTGACAGCTTTGTACCTTTATTTTTGACAGTGATAACTCAGTTGTGTTGCAGTTGGTAGTAAATCCCCGACCCTTCACTCTCACTGACACTTGACTTTATTCAACTTATTTACCCTCTTTAGTAAATCTGTCCCTTAATGATGTGATGATTTATGAATCTACATTATAAACCTCAGAAGGTCTCTGACATATACAGATATATTATCTTAGTAAAAAGAGTCATGAAAGCTCAACTTTTCCTGGTCTAGGTTAACTTGGGTTGTTTTATACATCACATTATGTTTGTTATTAGTCACTTGACATGTTATTTGTTTGAGGACACTTCAGTTTTACATGAACAGAAGAAAACGGTTTGACACAAACCTCTGGTCAGGATTGGGTTTGCCTTTTTTCCTCATGTTATTGGCCGTGGTCTCACTGAAATGCAGTCGGCCCAACGTTACTTTAGTGATTTTGTCTCCGGGTAACTGTACTCTAAAACAAACCAAACCAATGCTAAATTAAACCATGAGGACATTTAAAAATGTTTTTCTTGCATGCTTAAAAGGGTAAAATGATAAACTCAATGGTACAATGTTAGTTTCAGGTAACATTCACATAAATGATTCATGCTTCATGTTATGACTGATGGTGGAGATTTGAAGAATAAACCCCTTCACACATCATAGGATTTAAACACACAGATTATAACAGATGTTATAACAGTATTCATAATGACATCTCTGTGTGGATAAGATGCTGGGGATCTTGCATATGGTTTGGTTAAATAAATGCATTAATTAAAAAAACAGGCGACTGTTCATAAAGAACCACAGAGGAGCTCTCAGCAAGTCTTGTGAAACTCACTTGACCGGCAGGAAAGGTTTCTTGCTGCGGTCTGACTGAGATTGCTCAATAGTGATGATGTGAGACTGTGCTTCCAGCTAAAATAAAAAGAGACAAAACATCAATTCTGCATTCAAATGTACATCAGATATATAACACATGTGCGATGTCACTACCTTGACCCCGAACACTTTTACATGAAAGCTCTCCACGGGCACAGGACCCGACGGTGTTTTAACATATTTGGGATCGCCGACCATCCCTATGTGAACCGTCACCTGAAAGTGATTCTTCTTCTGGCAAACAAAGGTTTCATCAGGCGTGGAGAAGCTGAAGCCTTTATCTGCATCTACATGATAACCTGGCGGTGATCTACACAACATATGGCAGACATTAAATATTTAATAATGTGTTGTAATTGTAACCACGTCTCTGTGAAGCACTTCAGAGTACTGTATACTGTAAGAAGATGTATTTTTTATGTTTATAGTTAGCTGTATATTTATAAACAGTGATATTTGATATATATTCAGTATTATATCAGAAAGTCTCCTCACAGTGTTTCAAGTCTGCTGTTGTAAAGCGTGGACCACTGATCGGGCTGATATCTGTCCCACGACAACAACTGATGGCCACCGGGAGCATCACTGTCATAAGATAATCCTTCACATGTTCCTCTATCCACACCTGAACATGATACAGAAACAACAGAGACATTTCTCATCAGCTCATAACATTTACCTGAGTGTTTTTTGTAAATCTTCACACATAAGTAAACATTCAAGGTCAACATCTGTACTCATTTCTTGTCATCATAATCGACTGATACTGATTCGGATACTTTAAGTTTTCTATGACTGATATGTAAACTTTCAGATGTCAATGTTAACCTTTTCAGATAAAGTAATCTAGTCTTACATTATGTTATAGTTATGGTCAGAATCATAGGCATCTGCCTGGGTAAATATAAAGAAATAAGCAAATAATAATACATTTCTATTGTTCATCTTTTAGAAAAAGTTCACAAAAATGTCTCATTCATCTACACTCAGTGCTTCATAAGGACAAAGTGAAAACAGATTTTAGAAATATCTGTAATAGGCACTGACATGAGATCACATAATACAATAAATGTCACATTAAGTAATAATCTTCAAGAGAAAACAGCGACCCCTGGATTAAAGTCTTTTAACTGAAGTGACATTCAGAGTAAATCCTTTGATTATTTTGTGTCTTCCCCGAGCTTTGTGTTGTTAATTCAATGCACTACCAGCTGAGAAACTAACCCTAACATATTATAACACAAAGACATCAAGACTTCTTAAGGGTCAGTAGATCATAGATGAAAACACAGATAAATGATAAATACTTACAGGACGATGGATTGACCCAAACTGTGTCGCCCCATCTGCAGTGCTCTGTGTTCCCATCAAGAGATTCTGATCGCCTTCTCTTCTTACTTTCATGTAAGATATTTCTGTATGAGCAGGTCAATATACTCAATAAACTGCAGATTATCTTTAATTTCTGTTGATGCATTTGGCAAATGCTTTTATTTAAAGTGATCTTAAAGCAGAGAGGTAAACTACGACCCACAGGCCAAATCTAACCCCACCGAGCACTTTCATACTGTACAGTGTATATCCCGAGGGGTTATTACATTCATTTAATGTCATTGTATCAAAATAGACAAGCTCAGAATGGACAGCAGAAGACCATACAGAAGGTATAAGTACAGTAAAGATGTGGTCTTACCCTGGACATTGGTCTTGTTTTGGTGATGGGTACAGAGAGTCTGGATGTAAAGTATGAGACAAACACTGAGGAGGAGCAGCAGCAGCGTTAGCAGACACTCGGCCTCTCTGAAAACCCATCTGTGTGCTTTGATGCTGTTGAACATCATAGACGGGTGAATTACTGGACACATCTGTGTGTGTGTAACGCTCGGATGTGTTCAGGTATTGAGGAACTAGACGGGAATCACAGGAGATGTGAACTGAAGCGGGAGAAGCGGCTTTGATGTGACTCCTGTGGGTCTGTGGAGGTCCTGAAGTGCCGCAGCGCTCCGGTCTTCTGTCTGTAAAGAGACTCGCTGTAGTGTAAGAGACTTGTGTTCGACTATATGAGTCCTGACTGTGGACGACGGGCCATCCTGAACCTGCTGACAGAAGAAACGGCGTAATGACCAGACAGCACATCAGTCACTAAAGAGAAATATTGTGTGGATTATGATGGAGATTTCACCTGCTAGTTGTGGAGGAGAACTGAGCTCTGAGCCGGAGTCAGGCGGTGATTCAGGTAACATGCTAGGATAGAAACATTGTAAAGTACAATAAACCTGACATTTAAATGAATAATTTTGTCCCAAACGGCTTTATTTATGACAAACAACTTAACCATGCACTAAAATGTGTTGAGTTTAAATGAACTTACAAAGTGTGGTCTATTTCATTGGTCAGGTATTGCTCCAGTATACTGGTGTCCACTACAGCGCTGTCCAGTACACCGCTAACATCCTGCCCTGATCAACAATAACAGAAAAATAAATGATGATGAAAACAACACATAAATATCTCAAACATTTCCTTTTATATTTCTAAATCCCAGCTGGTGCCAGTCAGCAATTTAACATTAAGATGTAGGACACAAACATCAACAATGTTGGACTGACTTCAAACAGACATCAAAACCCAAAATTGAGTTTAAATATAAGAGAGGAGAGCGACAGAAACACAAGAACTGTGACTGACTGAACTCTTCTCTTTATTCCTTCACGTTAATCTTTTCTTCAATGATGTTGTGTGTTAACAGCAGACATCATTACTAATGCAGTCATGGGTTAATACATCTCAACTGAAACAATACACTTGTGAGGAAAAAATAATAATTTGAAATTAAGTGATTGATACGACACAGACTCATAGCACCATAAAGATTAAATATTGTTAAATCAATCATTTTTCATCTAATCATGTAAAAACAGGTATAAATAGCGACAAGCCGAAGTGATGATATTATGAATGTGTGGTCATATTTAAAAGGTAGTTACACAGTTTTAATGAGTTATTGTCAAATGTGAGTGACCTGTACTGTATACTGTATATACATTTCATGTGCATTGATCTATTTTCATCTTTATGGCTCCATGACCTTGAACTAAAGATGATAAATTGTATCTGTGTACAGATTAAAGTGTGGGTCCAGTGATCATGACCTTTAGAAAAACCATAAAGACCAAACAGCGTAAAACTTAACCTACATATTGTGTCATTTCTTTCATTCTCATCTATTGTGATAATGATAATAAATATTAAATATGACTGCTGGTTTGTTTAGGATGTATTTATGTAACTTCTGCTTTCTGTCAGCTATAACAGTTGATGATATAAAGATCATATCTAATTATTTTTAGCTTTAATGTGGAGGTTTAAGATATTTTATTGATGAGGGAACATTTTTAAAAACTAAATTCATGTGCCTGCTTCTAAGTAACTTTTCCTGATTTGTCACCCATTGTTAACTAAAACTACATTAAACCTTAACTTACCTACAGTGAAATGTTTCTGATGTAAACCGCGGTGTTTTAACAGCGTTTCTCTCTTATATCCCCTGATATAAGTTTAAGCTTTATAAAGGTCATTTACAAACAGCAAAACAACATTTTTTTTTTTTTTTTGGGGGGGGGAAGCTTAAAAGTAATTGATGAAGTGTTGTGTAAGCACATGTGTGTGTTGATCTGTTAGCTGTTTAAAGCAGATATTTGACTGTTGTATGGAGTAAATGATGTAAATTCAGAGTTGTTTTCTTACCATTAAAGAACTGCTGTAGAGCTTCACTTTCCCCAAGAACGTCCATCGAGTCTTCAGCTCGCCTGAAATTCATTTAGTGCTGCCAAAGATCTTCAGATCTGTGTGAATGACATGAGACTGTCTGTTTAAAACATTACTGGATATAAAATACTGTCTGTATATACACTCAAATAAAGGGTCAAGCTCAGAAAATGTTTAGATTTGACCAAATGTTGGGTTGACCCCAGCATCTTTAAGAGTATATATGTAAGGGAGAATGTAAACAGTAGGCAGCAGTTGTTGAATCAAGCATTTTTCAAGTAATAAGTTAGGAATAATTAAGAACCGGCCATTGAATTATTTGGGTTAGAGAGCACGACATAAAGTGAGTGTGCATTATGTAAGGAATAATTGACGACGAGCCGTTGAATTATTTGAAAATAATGTACACCCAAGGTGGTAATGTGGTACTACATGAAGCCTTTAAACCCCAGATGTGCATTATTTTCAAATAATTCAACAGCCCGTCGTAAATTATTTTTCTTCTTATACCACAGTAACCACAAACATTGCTTTGGTGTATATTTTTAAGACATTTAAATGGTTAGGTGGGACTTGTTGTTTTAGAAGTTTTAATGTCCATCCATATTTATTTTTCAATCTATTTTATTAAGATACAAACAGAAAATACAGGAAATATGTACAAAATTTTCAGTCTTCAGACTAAATGTCTTTAGGCATCGTCAGGGTTTAGTGTGACCTCTCTTGGCACTAAACACATCTTGAGTGTTTTTGAGCAGAATGAAGTAAAAAGACACATTTCTTTAAAATTAGAAATTAGGATTTCATTTGATTTAGGTTTAAGAGATCCTGCAGTTTCCTGCTATTACTCAAGTGGACGTGGAGTTTACCATAAATACTTTACACTTCAGCTTATAATTTTATACTGTTTTTATACTATATACACATTTCCTATTTTCTGGATGTATTCTATTAAATAGACTAAGAAACAATTATATATGATCATTATAACATTGCAAAAACAACAAATCTAAATCTGGCATGGTGGCCTAAGACTTTTGCACAGTACGTGTGTGTGTGTATATATATACTAAATTATTGTGCATGTACAGTTATAAGATTAGTATTAAAACTATTGAAGTGAATCTTCAGTCCAAATAAGTTGTGATAGCATTTAATCATATAATCTCAAATGGGATTCAATTTTATTTTCAATCACAAAACAGCACTTTGTTTTATATGCAGTATAAAACAGAGCAATGGTTATCTGGTTTCATTTCTTGATGTGTAATTCATAGACAAGAGATCCACGTAAGGAGTATTTAGTAATTATTTACCAAAACAATGTTATAAAGTGAAAGTATATGAGGAAGAAATAACATTTATTATCTAGAGACATTGACTGTGTGGTTGGTGTTATGGGCGGAAGTCATTTCTCCACCTGAACTCACATCACATAAACCAAAACCATCAACACAAATGATCAGAGAGATTTAATATTACTGTGTGTATATGATGAGGTGAATAAAAACATAAAGGGTTCAGTGAATCCCTGTGGTTAATAACAGATAAATAAACAGATTTTACCTGCGGCCCTCGACGGCTCTGAAGTTAAAGAGCTCAGGTGGAGTCCATCTGTAAAAATCCTCATACGGTTACACCACAAAGCAAAACACAAAGACGCCTCGTATGATCTTCAGTGAAGACCCCTAAATCTGTCTAGATGAAAATAAATCATCAAAAACATAAAAACAGAGAGAGAGAAACACTACAAGGAAAATGGCCGTCGCTGAGACTTCAGGACTAAGATGAACTTTGATCTTCAGTCACCATACAGGCAAAATCCACCCACAGCTGTGTGTCTGTGTGTATATGTGTTAGGGTGTGTGTGTGTGTGTGTGTGTGTGTGTGTGTGTGTGTGTGTGTGTGTGTGTGTGTGTGTGTGTGTGTGTCTGTGTGTGTGTGTGTGTGTGTCTGTGTGTGTGTGTGTGTGTGTGTGTGTGTGTGATGTCAGCGTCTGTCCTTGAAGCGCCATAAACGCTGAGATCTTTATGATTTACAGTAATAATGAAGAGCCAGTAATGTTTGTGAGCGGGTGTGTTTCTTTATTTCTTTATTTCAAGGATAACCCCTTGAGATGAACCATCTCATTTTCGAGGGGGTCCTTTACAATACAAATAAACCAACACCATACATAGAAAGTCATAATTAAAGTAATTACCACACAGAACAACAACAAACATTTAAATACAATAACATTCATATACACTCACACACTAACAATGCTCCCACAAACCTAACCCTTCCCCTCCAGCCCAATCAAAGTCAGTAAAAATCAACAAGCCATCAGCGAAAATGCAAACACAAAATCAAGGTATTAATTTACTTACACACTTCCCTACCTGCATACAAAAACATAAATACAAACATGCACAATAAAATTAAAACTAAAAAAATTAAAATAGAAAGGGATCAGAAACAAGAACAAGATGTTTGAAAATAATTAAGAAGAGATGATTTGAAAACATAAAAGGAATTAATAGCTCTAAGTGAACAGGGAAGATTGTTCCAATCTGATGGAGCTTTGAATTTAAATGCACGACGTCCTAATTCTTTATTAATTCTGGGAACATGATAAAAAAGCTGATCCACATGCCTTAAGTTATACTGTGAATTAAACGGAACTAGATAATTTTTCAAATATGGAGGAAAATGAAAATGAATACACTTAAAAATAAATAATAGCCAGTGAAATTGCCGTCTTAAATTAGGAGCCAACCAGTTCAAAGAATCATACATTTGGCAGTGGTGAGTTCTATAAGGACATCTGAGCACAAATCTGCAGAGACTATTATATAATACATAAATAGGGCGAAGATTTGATTCTGTAGTGTTCCCATATATAACATCAGCATAATCCATTAATGGAAATATCAGATGAGTAATAATTCTTTTCCGAACCTGTTGTGAAAAGCAATCAACAGAGCAATATAATGACTTCAATTGACCATATATTTTCTTACAGATAGAATTAATATTAGGTTTAAAGGAGAGCTGTGTATCAAACCAGAGACCAAGATATTTAAATTCTTCAACTGTTGTTAAAGCTGTTCCATCAAGAAAATTAATCAACCAATTTTTTTTTAGATTTGAGCAAATTATTAGAACGAGTACAAAACAGCATGGTATACGATTTGCCTTTATTCAGGAGGAGTTTATTAGAGGAAAACCATTTTTGAACTACATTAAAGTCTGATTGAAGAGAATATTGAATTTGTGAAATGTCAGAATTGGATGAATATATTACAGTGTCATCTGCATATAAATGAATTGAACTGTCATGACATAGCGGTAAATCATTAATAAATATAGAAAATAAGAGAGGACCTAGGGATGAGCCTTGTGGAACACCTTTATCAATAATTTTAAAGCTTGACTGGGTACCTTGAAAAGTGACACATTGACTTCTGTGATGAAGAAAAGAACTAAAGAATAATAAAGAGTCAGAAGAAAGACCAATAGCATATAATTTGTTCAAGAGAAGATAATGATCAACCATATCAAATGCTTTAGTAAGATCAATAAATATGGCACCTGTAGGCATATTACTGTCAGCTGCTGACAGTATGTCGTTTGTGAATTTTAGAAGAGCTGAGGTGGTCGAAAAATTTGATCGAAAACCAGATTGATGAGGAGATAAGATGTTTTGCTCATTAAAATATTTAGAGAGTTGATTAAAGATGAATTTTTCAAATATTTTCGATACACTATTGATTATTGAAATAGGTCTATAATTATTCATATCTGTGATATCACCTCCTTTATAAAGAGGAATTACCTTGGCACAGTTCCATGATCGAGGTATTTCACAAGATGCCAATGATAAATTAAATATATCAGCCAATGGAAATGATAAAACATGAGAGGCGAGTTTAAAAAACCTGATCTCCAAACCATCTGGACCAGCACTGCATTTAGAGTTTATACCATCAATAACCTGTTGCACCTCAACTGGAGTGATAGTTTTAAAGCAAAAGAATCCCCTGCACCTATTTTGGGTCATACAAGCATCAGAGTGAAGAGGAAAGGAAAAAGAACTGCCAACTGTAGAGAAGTGCTGACTAAAGGCCTCTGCAATTAATAAAGGTTCACTAATAGTTTCATTGTTTACTCTAATATGGGAAATAAAGCTTTTTATGGGTTTGTTAGATATAGAATTGATTCTCTTCCAGAAATGCTTTGGATTCTTAAAATCAGTTGATAAACAATCAGTATAATAATTTGCTTTAGCATTTCTAGTAGTAGTTTTACATTTATTCCTTAGTTCTTTATAAGTATCCCAGTCAGCGGAATCATTTGATGTACGATAACTTTTCCATGCCTTATCTCTTTGTTTAAATAAGTGTATGAGATCTCCATTGATCCATGGTAAATGTTGACCCTTAACCTTGATTGATCTCCAAGGAGCATGTTTATCTACTATCTCAACAAGTTCAGTATAAAAATAATTCCATGCATCTTCCGCAGATGGAATTAACTGAAATCTCTCCCAATTTATGTCTACTATATCTTGAATAAAATGTTCAGGATTGACATTATTCCAATTTCTTACTCTAATTAATTTAGGGGGTAGATAAGGCATTTTAATCTTCCAAATACAAAAAACAAAGGAGTGGTCACTGAGAGAATCAGGTAAAACCCCAGAGTTAACAATTCTACCAGGATGAGAAACCAGGATCCAGTCAAGCAAGGAAGAGGAGGTCGGACCAACTCTGGTGGGTTCAGTTATAAGTTGAGTTAAATTTATGCTGTTAAAAAGATTGCGATCTTTACAAGAAGAAGAAGCTAGCCAATTAGAATTAAAGTCGCCTAATATGATTTTTTCACAAGTACAATTTAACGAATTAATGGTAGACAAAATACATCCAGTAGTTTCAACAGGAGCATTAGGAGGTTTATAAATATTTCCTATTATAAGTTGTTTATTTTCATGAAAGATAATTTTAACAAACAGGCCTTCAAAATGCAAGGGAGTTTCACTTGGCATTACAAGTTCTCCAGTCAATTTTGAAGATACATATGTTAAGAGGCCCCCACCTCTTGAGCCCCTATCTTTTCTAAATAGAGCATAATTGTCAAGTTTAACTTCATCATCAGTGATATCACTATTTAACCAAGTTTCAGAAAGAGTAATGATCTGCGGATTATTATACGCAAGCCAAGCTCTCAATAAATCAAATTTAGGAAGCAAACTCCTAATGTTCAGGTGAATAACAAATAAACCTTTAGGGAAGTTCATTACTCCTAAATAATAAAATTAATATACACATAATATGGAAGCAAGAATTCACATAAAGCATCATCGCACGATAGTATATGTAGCAATGGGGGCAGATGATGAAAAGGCAGTAGGAGAGCAAACACGCACATACACACACACACACACACACACACACACACACACACACACACACACACACACACACACACACACACACACACACACACACACACACACACACACACACACACACAAACACAACAGAGTATGCACATGAACCATTGAGTGCACCACCCAGTCTACCTAACCCATTGGCAAACATAATAATACAAAATAAATAAATGATCCAAGTTAATTTCAATTTCTCTGAAGTAATATAATTCTAGCTACATGAGGTCATCTAATAAAATGACATTAAATAAAAAAAAAATGCTAAATAAAAGACTGTAAAGGATACTTCTTTAATTTATTTAATCAATCAATCATAAAAAAAATGAATTGCCTATATCAGACTTATTAGTATCTATCCTTTCCCATTTAAGTAACCTAAACTAAGCTTACTTTTAATATTAGGCAAATTTCCATCATTTAATTCATATTGTTCCGCAAACAGTAGTAAAGCAGCCCCAACCCTTACTGCTTCCAACAATTTGCAAAAAAAATAACAATAAAAAAGGACATTGAGCGCTCAAATAGCACTTAAACCAATAATAACAAAACAAATAGTAAATAATATGCTCAATCCTAATCCGGCAAGGGAAATATTACAACCATAGAAAGGAAAGAGAGTTAAAGAAATTCATCATCAAGCTTAATAGCATGCTACTATTAGCACTAGCCTTCGTTCAATAACTTTAAGCTATCATTTCAGAGTCAGTGCTAGAGTTCAAAGGAGAAAGTTCACCAAGGGAAACCTCAGCTTCCTCAGGAGTACGAAAAAATTGTGTCTTACCAGCAAAGGCAACCCTTAGTGTACAAGGATAGATCAATGCATATTTAATGTCCCGATCATGAAGCTTTTTCTTCACCGCATGAAACCCTCTACGTCTCTGGACCAGTCCAGCTGAAAAATCCGGATAGATGAACACACGAGCTCCTTTGTACTGTAGGGACAAATTTTTTTCCCTAGCTAGCTTCATTACTTTTAGCTTATCCTGAAAATAGTGAAACTTTACCAGGATCGGCCTGGGACCTTGGCTCTGCTGTTGTCCTGCATTCCAATACGATGACAACGCTCGATCACTGGAAAAGTAGGGAAATTCGCTTCACCTAGAAGCTGAGGGATCATCTGCCTCATAAAGCCAAGGATATCTCTGGCCTCTGCTCTCTCTGGAATGCCAATGAATCGTAAATTGGAGCGTCTACTTCTGTTCTCAGTGTCCTCCGCCCATGATTTCAAGTCAGTGTTTTCCTTTTCAAGCATTTTTACACGTTTGACGAGGTCTGTAATATCATCCTCATTTGAACTGACTCTCTGCTCCATTTCAGTAACTTGCTCTCCCAGCATTTGAAGCGATCCATCTATTTTAGTAAGCTTAGCTCCAAGTGAATCAATTTTGCCATCCAAGTGTGTAATCATCTCTAGCTTCATTTGCTGTATCATGTCCAAGATACTTTGAAGATTGATTGTTTCCTCACCCATTGAGAGGCCGCTCACTTCCCGTTTACACAAAGAGAAAGATATGGTCCAATAACTAATTCGTTTGAAGCAGGCAGTTGGTTTAGTTTGATATTCTTGAAAGATCACTTAACCATTGCACACGCAGAGAGATTAGAGAGAAAGAAAAAAAGTCACATTGACCTCAATAAGCAAAAAACTTTGGGCCAGCAGACTGAGTTTGCAACACACACTCACACCTCGGCGGCCATCTTTCTGAACAAACACTGCAGATCTTCAACTGTTCAACATTAACCCGTCAGAGAGATCTTGATACTGATCACATCTTATTGTTACTGTACAGTATGTGTGGTGTAGATTAAAAGCTCAATGATTTTTATCTGTCACCAGTACCCGCTCAGAAACGACACCTTTATACTTAAAGAGTTCATATCAGTACCTCAGAGGAACATACTGATACCAAATGTATTGAAATCTCTATCTAAAGTATTATGATCTTTTTAAAGGCTTCTGCCCCACTGACAGCTTGTGATCAGACGGTGTAGAGTCCCTTAATCACATTTATAACACTAAAATCTCTTTCTTCACAATAGATTTCCAAGTGGTAAAAGTAGATTCTAGTGTTTCCTTTTACTATGAATCAATTGCTTTCATATATTTATAATAAAACAACTGTTCAAAAATGTAAGTAAGGATTTATTGATGACGGGCCGTTTAATTTTTTTGAGAATAATGCACAACAGAGGTGATAATGAGGTGACTTACTTTGTGGGTGTGCATTATTCTTGAATAATTCAATGGATCGATTCACAGTCAATTATTCCTCTTATACCACAAACATTGAATTGCATTTATCAAAAAATAATGCATACCTGTGTAACATTTCTCAACCAATCAGAATAAAGCGTTCAACAGGTCTGTGGTATAATCAGTATTAATCTAAATAATCATTCAGTCATGTTATAAGGTCGTATTACAGTATATGACACAAATACAGGACGCCCTGTCTAGTAAACAGATTTGGCTGTAAACATGAAACACAATAATAATTATGAGAATTGTGTTATGAAAAAAGTATAACAAAGTACAAAGTAAAGTATAACAGTTTGGGAAGCAGACTTTACTATTTCAAAATGACAACAACCCTGTGCACAAAGCAATGTTGATGAAAAAAATAAACAACTCAGTGTATTGTGAAAGAACAAAGCTCAGATCTAAAGCCAAACTGAAACCTTTGATATGAAATGAAAGCAGCGTATGAGCCGAACTCTTATCAGCCAGCATCAGTGTGAGGAAACTGTTGCAAGAAACAAATGCCTTTAGATCGTCATTGTATGATAAAGTATTCAGCCTTATCTCAAGAGAAATCTTACATATTTTACCTGTTGGCTAATACATATCAATTCATACGAAGTTAATCGTGCAAAATCTTACAATTCTCATAAAAAAACAACAATGAAAATGAACCCCTAACCCTGCACCTAACCCCAACGTCACAGGGATCAAGGCAAATCGTACCAAAACTTATGAATGTGTTCGTATGAATTGATACGAATTGGCCAACTCGTAAAATATGTACAAACTCTTGTGAGATAGCATTAAAGTATTTGAGTAAAATGAACTTGTTTTATCGAAGAGCGCGTGTTTACTGTAGTGTTAATGTGTTGCTAATGTAACTTCACAGAGCGTCACACTGAGAATTATTGAGGTCATAATTGGACAAACAAACATCATCAACATTCATCTTTACTGGAGGTGAAGACGTTTATTTCAGAAAGGCACTCAAATCAAATCAGGGTTTATAGGTCTGATGAGGAAATAAACACACTTAACATTTCAGATATACAAACAAAACAACACAACACACCACACTAGCTAGCGTTTAACATTTCATCCTTAAACTCTTTTTATTTCTTCTGAAGGAACAGCGATTGATGTTTCATTGTCTCTTTTGTCTTCTTCAGTAACTGTAATGCATCATTATCTCATACACGTCCTCTGTTTGAATAAATATAATGTAATAGTGGAGTACAGGAGAGGTCGTGAAGATGTTTTCACAGGACCGCAGGACTCCAGCACATCTGGTGGTCTTACAGTTCATCTTTGTAGTAACCCAGCTTGGCGTTGGACATCTCCTTACGTAGCTGAATGACCTCCCAAAACATCTGCTCTGCTTGATAAAACACAACAACATCTCACACCATCACCACCACAAACATCACACATCTAATATTGGTTCGACATGATCCTGTGAGAAATCATTTATACGCTGTTGTTTTAATAACACAGAGATGTTCAGGGGAGCTGAGAAACTCAAACTGGATCTCTGAAATGTCTGCTGGATGATCTGTACGACTGAGAAAACATCTGGATTCACTTAAATACTAAAATCTGTCAAAGCACCCGACCCAAAGCTTTGGTGCACTTCAGGTTTTCTTATTTATCCAGCAGTGTTTGTATAACTTATATCCACAATTAATTTGATGACAAAAATTTAAAACATGTTTATGGTTCCTAACATGAAGGTGAAACTAAACTACAGAAATCTACTGAGCAGAGATGTTGACAGACAGAGTTCATCCTGCCGTCTCTGTCAAATTTAGTTTCTACTTTCGATTGTCGACAAAATTTTGTCAGGTATATTTATGGAAATCACTTAAAATCATTGCAGACGGTGGACTGTCTGTCTGTTTGTAAGTTCAGTTGCAGTTTTATGGGTAAAAGATAAAAATACAGCTTTTATCAAAGAGGACAAGAAATGTTGACACAGAGCTACAGGTGATGTGTATGACCGTATACATAAAGTACATTAACATCAAATACTACAAAACAATTAACAAAACACTGCAAACTGTGAACTATACATGACAACTTTAATGTAAGTTAAGTGTAAATGAACACATTAGCTGTTAGGTTTTATTTAATTTAATACTGAACAAGATTTCTGTTTTTATAAAACATTATACTTTAGTTGTATATTTGTTTTATATATCAATCATGCAAATATGAAATCTCTTTCAAACATGTGGCTTGTTTAAAGTGTTTGCTATATTCAGTTGATCAGGTTGTTATTATGATTCAGATTGTGCAGATGTGTTTAGTAAGTGAGCTTTTATCTTACCATCCTGTTGTTTAACCAGTCCTTGTTGAATATATCGAATGTAGGTGAAGAAGTTACAGACAGAAGTGATCTAGAGGAAACACAGATTTAAGTAACTTATTTATATACTGTACATTCATATAGGGGTGGTTTCCCGGACAGGGATTAGACTAGTCCTAGACTAAAATAAATGTAAGTGCTGACCAAACTAAAAACATCCTGCACTGACATATCTTAAAATACATCAGTACCCTTTCCTTAAAATGCACACAAGTAATGTTTTTAGTAAGGCATGTTTGTTAACTAGTTATATTTCCTAATTAAACTAAGGCCTAGTCTTGGCTTAAGATAATCCCTGTCCAGGAAACCAGCCCATAATGAATGACTATAATAAGAGTAAAGAGAGATTGAAACACTCACCCGATATCGACAGAACGGTGAGACGTAATAATAGTTACTGGAGTCACCAAACTTGATCCGGTGTTTACAGGTTTTGGTTTGTCCACACAGAGCACACTTCCTGAAGAGAAGAAGAAATTATTTATCATCACTAACCATAACATATATAAAATATATCTCACCACAACAATCCAGTCTCTACAACACAACACAAATAATAAAACATAAACTACACTGCCCATTCTTCAAGTTAACTGATATATTTAACCAGTGTTCAGGGTTAGGGTTACCTGTAAATTATACAGTTAGGTTTAATGGCACAATGAAGTAGCAGTTGAGTTGAAAGTAAAATATATTTATATTAGGGCTGGGAAAAGATTAATCGCGATTAATCGCATACAAAATAAAAGTGATTTTTGGCCTAATATATGATTGTGTGCTGTGTGTAATTATTATGTACATATAAATACACACACATTCATGTATGTATTTAAGAAACATTTACATCTGTATATATATTTATTTATATTTTTATATATTCTATATTCTATATAATTAAAAAAATGATATATAAATAATAAAAAAAAAAATCTGACATGAATATACGTATGTGTGTGTGGTTAAATATACACAATAATTACACACAGTACACACACATATATTATGCAAAAAATAACTTTTATTTTGTATGCGATTAATCGCGATTAATCTTTTCCCAGCTCTAATTAATATTAGTATACATTAGTTTATATCAGCATCATTTATATTATATTATTATTATTATTATTATTATGTTTGCTCTTGACTTCTCGTGTTTGTGTTTAAGAACTGAATTCTGTTGTCTGTAATAATGATGAAGAGGAGGATGATTATGATGATGTCACTCACTTGGGTCCTCCACACTCCACAGCAGACGCTTTAACCACCGGCAGAGGTTGAAATCCCACCGGTTCAACGCTCAGTGTGTTCTGCTCCACTGCCTCCAGAATCGCCGAGCCCAGCTACAGATCAGACACGATTTCACACAAACAACTTCTTAACAAACAAACTATGATCTAGAGCAGATGAAGATGTTTAAACTCTCAGTACACCACAGTTCATATAAATGAGACTTCTTATGTTTGTGTTGACTGTGAAACTCCATCATTAACACAAATAGAGATTGTGTGTGTGTGTTTTACTCTTACTGTACCTCGCTCTTAGAGAAGGTCAGGCAGGGATAAATCTCTTCTCTGTAAATCCGCTCCAGGAAAGAGCAACTTTTCTCTAAAGTAGGTTCTTCTTTCCATGATTTAAACTCCATAAAGAGCAACGTGTCCACCTGATAAACACACACACACACACACACACACACACACACACACACACACACACACACACACACACACACACACACACACACATATACACATTCACGCACACATAGACACATATATGTTAAAAACACATTGCATGCTATTTAACATCTGTAACACTTTAATTATTTTAAGTAATTTATTGAAAAAAGAAAATATCTTTCAGAAATATAAACATAAATAACAGAAAGAGTCACACAACAGAAAAGCCTCAGCACCCAAACTAACCCTGAGATATGAGGATGAGATTACTTTAATCAAACTCATTAACATATAAATAAAAAGCAGCAGTCTTGTTTGTGCTGAACCCAAAATATTTAATACATATGATCTTAAAAACAAAGGCTCGATACAAACCTCCTCACGTAGAAGAGGCTGCATGACGGCGACCTCCTGCTGGCTGCCCATCATGGCGCTGCTGGTGCTTTTGTTTCGAGCGTGACCTTTCTTAACAGGGGCTTTGGGTCCGGGTGGCATCTCCTTACAGGGGGACGTAGGAGACGTGGACAAAACCAAAGTCTTGAGAGCGGCCACCTCGGCCTGGAGAACATCGATCTACAACAGAGAAAAAACACAAGACATTCAGAGAAATATCAAGAGGATGACCTGCAGCTGACGCACCTTACGTCACAGGTCAGGATATTCATCTGTCTTAAATAAATAAAGATGATCACCTTCCCCAGCGCCTCCTTCAGTTGTTTCTCTGCGGTGGCCTGCTTCAGGTTTGCCTCGTGCACCATCTTATGAGCTTCCTGTTAAAAACATCAGACATATTACAACCACATAAACTCAGACCTGTGTCTGAATAACCCACAACAGGAGACACCAGACCAGATCAGACCAGACCAGACCAGACCAGATCAAATCAGACAAGAGCTGATCAGGGGAATGAGGTCAGATCAGAGATCAGATTAGATGACATCAGACCAAAGAGATCAGACCAGAATACACCACAGCAGATCAGAGAACAGAAGATCAGACCAGAATAAATCAGACCAGAAAAGATCAACTAGAGGAGATCAGACCTACAGTACCTGACAGAGAGCAACTAGAGGAGGATGACACTTAAGGACTTTTACTAGCATAAACTAAAACAAAACTACATAACGTATATGAAAAGCAAAAGAATGAAGAAAGTGTGAAATGAATGAGACAGAGCGAATTTAATTCAACAAATCTCAATCCAGTCTGATTAGTTTCTGTATAGTTTACATCAATGTGTTATATTTAACAGGTTTTCTGATTGAAAAATCAATGAACAAAAGTCTTAAAAATAAACTCAACTGTGCATCATTCTGTGACTCAAAGAGCCGAATGTCCCTGATGTATTTTAAACATTTTGAATCTATTTCAAAAATCATCTCAATCTATTTTAATGTAACAATACTGTAATAAGTGTTTTTATGAATCAGATGTTTATTATTTTGTATTATTAAGAGGTTTGTGTTTAAATGTGTTGCTCATCTACAGTGTTGAGTCTCTGTGTTATTTCAGTTTATTATTGTTGTAAATGTTGATCTCTTTCTTTATGTGTTTTTCCGTACAATGATCGCTCAGATGAAGAATCTGAACCAACCTGAAAGAGACTAGCAGTGAGTTCCTCTAGCTCCTGACCCAGCTGATCTCTCACCTTAGAAAGCCTCTCACACTCCTCGTCTTTTAACTTAAGATCCTTCACAAACATGCAGTGACATCAACACAAACACACAAAAGATAAACAACAGAAAATGAATGAGTGAATGTGTGGATTTCCTTTTAAAATTCATCAACTAAAAGATAAAATGTGGATGAAGAGACTACAACACGGTCCTGAAGGGTCCAGCAGATAATCCAGATCTTCAAGAGGACCTCAAAATCTCTCCAGACACAGAGATCATCATTCAGTGTTTGTTATGTTATTGTGAGACTTTCCACAGACTGAGCTGAAGTCAAACCTACAGTTCTCAGTACAGTACATCTGGTGCGTGTGAAAACACAACTCAAGCTTTCCTTGACTAAAAACCGCCATCAATCATCCATCAGTCTTCTTTTTGTACTCAGGCTTGACCTTGCATGAGCTTGTGTACATGTATGACATGTTATGTTGTACATCATTTTTAAAAAACTACTTGAATTTTACAAATTGGATTCGTCGACTCTTAGAAACACTGAAAAATACAAATCTGTCATTAAAATGTGTATTGCACCTGGCTTTCACTATCAATGGTTTGATATAAATCTGGTTCTTCATGTGACCCACCAAACTCCAGCGCTCCTCTCTCTCTCTCTTAAACAGTTAGGGTTAGTTATCTTACTCTAAATCCATCATAAGTCTGCTTCAGTGAATAAAACACATACTTCCAAATACACATCAGTAATATCAAATAGTTAAGAGTTATGAAATGTATTTTTTAAGTTGAATTATGAAATATTTATTTAATTATTCAGTGAGAATATATACAGTATTAATCAATGTTCTTGCTTCAACCAGACAGTACGCCTACAATCATGATTTATATTTTTAACTGTAGGGTTGGCAGGTAATTTCAGGTGAACATCATTGGTCCTTACGCATTTATGATGTTTAATGTGTCTGATAGTCTGATCTATAGTCTGATCACAGACAATCATCTGATTCATCCACACAGAGGAGCAGCAGCACTGGCAAACATTAACATCAAGTACAGATGTCGCAAATAAATGTTTTTAAATGAAAGCTCATAACTACTTTCAGCTACAACAACCATAACCAAACCTTTCCAACTAATCGTCCATCAGTAACAATGAGCTGTTATATATGTGATCATGTCAGAACAGATTTAGGCTAAAGAGAGGACAAGGGATCATATTGGGTTCCTAAAAAACAAATAAAACACATCTGTAAACCTCAGTAGCATCTCATCAGAGGTCTCCATCAGGTCCTCTCTGAGAGAAACACAACATCTGATGAAATAACCAACCACAGTATAAGGGTGGGTAAAAGCAGAAAATGTAAATCCAGTGATGAGGTGTGAAGTGGATCTCAGCTTAGATATTAGATTAATTCATGCACTGCACTTCATAAAGCCACACCTACAGCCTTTCATTAAAACAATTAACAAATTAACATTACAGTAAAACATTTATAAATATATTTAATAATCAGACTAAAAGAAACATAGTGACTATAAACTGAAGGTGAATAATGACACAACCACTTCAGTCGGATAGTTATGATTATTTAGGGTAATCCAGAGGGGTTAGTCATGGTAATTTAGGGCTATCTAGAGTTAGTTCTGATTAATCAGGGTTAGAATATATATAATGATTATGTTTGATGAGTGTTGCTTTTTCAAATGCATGTTATAAACAACTCAAACTAACAGTGATTTCAGATTGATAAAGACTTACTGATCAAAAGCTGTAGTTCATGAAATAGCTATGAATAATATCGGCTGTGACATTCAGAGTAGCTACAGTATCGGCCACGTATCATTAGTGTATATCTGCATTTATCGTTCAATCCCTAGTTCTGGTTAATCAGGATTAGTTACAGTTACAGTTCTGGTTAATCAGAGTTTGCTGTGGTGAGAGTGAAAGGCATTGGTTTCTCACCAGTTGTGCTTTGGCAAGTTCCTCCTTTAGTTTTTCGTGTCCCTTCTCCTTGACCTCCATGACTGATGGACTTCTGAGACGACTCAGACTGTCAGTGCTGATGCTCAGAAGATCTTCACCATCAGCTGATGAGACGTTAACGTCACCTCCGAGCGTGGGATCCAGACCACTGCAGAAACAAATGTGCTGTGAATTTACTCATCACAATGCAACTCTTCTGGGTCTGATAACTGTGTTAAATCTGCTCTTCTAGAAAGACAATATGCTTAAACTTACAGAGCGTTTCACAAGACATAAACAACCCTTCACATCCAGAAACATTTCTTATTCGTTATTCTTTTAGTTTTTATTTCACATTTACATGCAGTTACACACAGTTTCATCAATGCTATCTGTAAACATCAGTATTCACAAATATTTCATCATAATAGCATCTGGTTCAGTTGGGTCACACCACACATGTAGATGAGGTTAAGTTACTGGTTGGTTATAATTGGAGTCTGACCTGCCATTGTGAGTCTCGTCTGTGCCGAGGTGTCGTGGGGCGGAGTAGACCGGCTGGGTGGGTAGCTGGTCGGCCCGGAGAGCATTGGGGACACTTTGACCGGAGCTCAGCGAGTGTGTGCGGTACAAGGTGCTGGGGGCTGCGTTGTGCTTCGGTGGACTGGGGTCTCTGATGCCATGAAGATCTGGGGTGGTGGGCGACGCCAGATTCACCTCATGAAAACCCTCAAGCGGTTCGCTGGACATCCTCACCAAGATCTTCATATAGTTTTCTGTGTGAAGAATCAATTCAATGACTTTTACAGGTACACTTCACCCTAACGGAAGATCTGTCATCTTTACTTGCCTTCATGTTAAAAGCTATATGAACACAACAAGAGATGTTTAGCAGTTTGTTTGTGAGCCTCACTCATTCACTTTCACTGTATGGAGTGTCAACAATCATTGTTAACCAGTGTATTAAAGGGGACATATGATGAAAATCTGTCTTTCTCCATGTTTAAGGGCTATAATTGGTTCCCCAGTACTTATATCAACCCAGAAAATGTGAAATAGATCAACCCAGTAGCTTAGTTTTGGTGAAAAGTGAAAAATAGCTCATTGAAATCTGGCTCCCCTTGTGATGTCAGAAGGGGGTCAGAAGTTCTTGTAACACGTGTTTGGAAAGTGTAACAACCATCCCCTTACATACAAATAAGAACTTTTTTGTGATTCAACCATTGTGTGAAAAGACAAAACAAGAAAGTAAAAAAAACCTTCCAGGAAAAGAGTGAAGGCTGATAACTCCTCTTCAGAAGAGGAAGATTTCTGTGTCGTCTGCATAGAACTATTTAGAAATTCAAGACAATTCATGCACAAACACACAATATGTACATACCCCCGTAGTGGGGTAGGTTGTAACAAAGGACCACCTTGTATTTGTCATCATCTCAAAAAGTCTGTGATATAGTTGGAGAAATTTAAATTGTTGCCATTTGTAGTAGACAAATGTGGGTACTTTGCCTAAAAGTTTCAGACATGTAGCTAAAAGAAGGCAGGGTTAGGTGCTGAAGAAAAAAGTGTTACAATCATACCACTGTATGCATAAATACAAAATATATAACTTCAATAGTAAATAAAATTAATAACTGATTTCAATTCAAGATTCTGTCTATCAAGACTTAACTTGTTGTTATCTTCTGGGCATTTTCACTCTAACACTAACTTTAACTTGCCCATATTTTAAAACTTTGGTAAGCATTTAGTTAAATATAGTGATTGGAAAATTTCTACTATTGTTTTATATTCCAAAAACAATATAAACTGAAAAACATGTTTACTGTTATCATGAAATATAAAATGATTAAAATGATTGTTTGTCATACGGCCCACCCCTACCTCACATCAAGGTCTTCATCATCTGATCATACACACACATAAGTCTACATAAGTTTAATCCTCTCACAGGTAAAACTGCTCGTGATCGCTGTCTGTAATAAATGTAAAAGCTATCTGATAGCTGCTCGCTCATGAAATATTGAGGCCAGATGGCTTGTGCTGCAGGAACCTGCCTGACTTATCAGCACGCTCACTTACATTCACCATTAGGGCTGTGACGATTAATCGTGCAAATGCGCGTTTTCTCAGTGAATGAATTTGAATGAATTAGTGTGAAATGCCGCCACATCCAAACGCCAGAGGGCGCTCTCGTGTAGAAATGCCATTTGTGTCACAGAAGAAGTATCATTACAAACGCTATTCCAGGAAATGTCTAATGGGATATTTATATCACTGTTCTTCAGATTGTTTCAGGTATTTTCATGATAATAAAAATATTTTGAATGATTGTGTTTGACGAGTGTTGCTTTTGTAAATTCACATTATAAACGACTCTGACTCATAATGATTTTAGATTAATAAGGAATTCCTACTGATCACAGAGCCGTAGTACACGCACACAAGCTGTGCATGAAACACAAAATTGGAGCCTTGCAATTCAGAATTGATTTCAGGCAGGACTTTTTAACGGGGAACGCGATGTATCGTCACAGCCCTATTCACCATTCATGTTTTGCTACAGCATTGTTAGATTATTTTGCAACAATATTTCATTTATTAACGTTCATCTGAATTACCACATAAACTATACGAGTTGTTACTGAGATGAAATAATAATGTATTTGAACTGTAACGCTGTATTTCATCAATAAAACCATGGTTACCACAAAATAACCATGGTTTTAACATCTGTGTTTTTTAAAAACCATAGATAAACCATGGTTAGTGTAGTAAAACCATAGTTTTGCTGATAGTAATCAATACACCAAAAGACCATGGTTACTACACTTTTACCACAATAAAACCATGGTCAGTTTTTGTAAGTGAAAGTCCAGCAAAGTAGATGCATGAGCTACAGATGGACACTGAGAGCAGATTAATCAGGTCCTCATAACATATGCCATAAACATTTCAATGTAGAACAAACTTATTCCTATAATATATAAATATAATATATTTATAATATAATTCCTATAATATATATATATAAATCCATCAACACCCTATTAACATAATAACATAACTCATTCACGTGATAGATATAATATTGTATCAACGCCTCATTAACATAATGAGACAACACGTTTGAGCCACATCGGTTATAGATAAAAACTCCTCATGAATAATGAATGACGTCTCATTATCATCATGACAGAATCACGTTACAAATAGTCCTCATTAACATAATGACAAGATACGCTCGATTTCGACTACATGATTTGAATAAAATCACAAATTGCGGTTTAAAGCCGAAGATAAGATTAAATTATACTCACATGCACCGATGAGATTGTGTGTCTGTCATTAATTCAGCGTCTTATCCACAAAACGCGCGATAGTATTATTATATATTAACGCACAGACGCGTGCACGATCACGTCTCCTCTCATAATAATATAGAGAATAAAAATAACTAGTAGTCGGTTAATGACAGTAACCAGCACAGGACAAAGACACAGCAGAGCCGCCGGTCTCCTCCATCTCGCTTCATGATTGTGCTGCTGATTCCTACTATTGCCACGGTTTACCTTATGAATATGAATAAGTTCGTGTTGACGTTGCTTGGTAACGTACGTGTCGTGTGCTGTTACGCAACCAAATTAATATTCATAGCCAAGCCTTCTGCGCACTTTCATTTCTGATTTGTAATTTACCCAGCGCCCGCCTACCAACGTCTGCGTGTCCTCCAATCAGGTACGCCCGCTGGGTGAACGTGCAGTTACGTAATAAATATTCATGAGTCATTCCTCCGCTATAGTAGGATCTGTATCAGTGGACTTTGATCTGTCGGTTTAGGCGGAGGCTCAGAGCAGCTCACGCAGGCGCAGTTATGTTTATGAGCTTCATCATGAACCAATGTGACATAAAAATAAAAACATAAACATAAACATGATCATTATATATAGCTCAGAGTTTGGAGCAGCACGCTATTATATTACAAGTGTAATCATTTATTTATACATACTTAACATTAAACTTTAAAAATTCAATTCACATTTATTTGTATTTCTCTTTTCATGAAGGATGACCGTGTAATCCAACCAATCAGCTTGAAGAGATCTCTATATGGCCGTCTCTCACCTCTGTCCCTGACAGTTTTTGCAGCCAGTATCCCTCCTCCATCCCATTACTCTCAGCTAGTTTCATTTATCCCATTTAGGGGGGGGGGGGTATTCTGGGTTCGTGCTAATATTCTGAGCTCGGACAGCACACCAAATTCATGCATGCTTTACATAAAGAATGCTTTATTTGATTACCCTGTTAATGCAAACAGTTTACACTCTTGCAAAGCAGCTTTACAGGAGGACACAATGTAAAAAACACATTAAAACAATATTAAGTTTATAGTCCAGAGCAGGCATCATGTGAAGTCTGGCAGGCAGTGGCGTGTTTACCCACCACGCAAACCACGCAATTGCATGGGGCCTCGTGGGCTTGGGGGGCCCCCTACTGGCCACAAGGTGTGCAAAAGTATGTTACGTTTATTCAGAACCAAATCTAAGGTACGGATAAATCACACGCGAGCAAGAGATGTGCGAGTATGCATGTAGAATAATATTTGCATGCATCCTCGTGAGGGCACATATAGGCTACTTCATGAGCGAAACTCTACGGGAAAGCGCACCTCTGCTCAGCGCGCACAAAAGCAGCCACACAAGTGCTGGAATGAGCGCTCGCTCGACTCTCTCTGTGCTCTCGTAACTGCACAACATTCACTTGATGGTCAAGTTTACTTTAAAGAGTTTGGGCTTCACACCTGTGATTGGTGGTTTGGTATGATCGGTGACACGCATCTTTTGTTCCACACTCATACAGGTATGAATATGATAAAGACACCACGCAGGGGTATAAATAATGTCTAAAATACATAAATCATATTCTGTATCTCATCATTGTCATTAAAATCTCATCTTTAGTGTATTTCTAGTCTATATGCTTGTTGTATCTCACAGTAAGTTTGTTTTTGCAATATGAACATGAGAGTTTTGTGATTCCCATCCATAAATTCAAGCAATAACCAACTACAACTTACTGGTGTTTGTTAGTTCAGTTTGTTCGATCAGTCTGAATCTTAATCTAATGCTTCCTCTTTTTCCTCATTTAGTTTTTTTAGTAAGATGTCAGACACTGAAGTAGCAGTATTAATTACATTGTTTTAAATACATCCTATAAGACATTTGCAAGCAAAAGATATATCTGAGAGGGGCGCGAAACATTTTTTTTAAACCAAGAATTTTTGTCATACCAAACTGTAACAATTTAGTGTTATTTTAAGCACTTTAAAACAAAATAAACACGGTTTATATATATCTCACTTAATTATATACTGTATACTGCATCTTATTGTTATGCAATTCAATTGGGGGCATGGGGGGCCCTGGTTCTTGGACTTTGCATAGGGACTTTGCATAGCAATTCATCTGTTCGTTAAATCTATTTGTTCAACATAAGTGTCTCTCTTATTGTACAACATCAGTGTATGTGCTCCTGTTGTACAATATATGTCCAAAATGGCTCTCTATCTCCTATATAAAGCACATGAAAAGTCATTCCCTACATTCATACCCACAATGCACTCTGATTTTGAAGATAAACTGAATACTCATTATAGATGCGTCTCATTTTGAAGGTCACATTTGTTGGCCTCATACGGTTTATTATTTCAGGTTTAATTTCAGAAATGCAACCGTTAAATTTCAAAGAATGAAACTACAGTGATTTTATCTCATGAGAAATTAATATATATTTTTTTATGTTTTTTTACTTTTTGTTGACCAGATACCAACCCTTACGAAAATTAACCATCTTTTTTGTGTATTACTATCAGCAAATAGTTTTACTACAGTAACCAAATGGTTTTTTAAATCCATGGTTGTCAAAACCATGGTTATTTTGTGGTAACTATGTTTACTAGTTACCATGTTTTTTGGTTTTAACTGCAATAAAACTGAGGTTGAGAAAATTAGATTTTTTATTTAGCTGTTATAAAGTTTTATTATACATAAGTGAGACAACACATTGGTCAAGTCACTGTTTAGTTTGTGTTAAATGCACTTTGCTGTAATTTTGTTGTAGGTTATCAGTTTTGTTCTGTGAAGTTGATCTGTTAATCTGAATAGTTTGTTGAGGATGGTTGATGTCTTAAAATCATCTTTTGATTTGGTCCCACAGTGATAATAAAAGTGAATCTAGTTGATTTATCTGCCTCTATAACTTACAGACCCACAGATGATAAAAGTAAGATCCTCTACAGACTCTTGTTTATGTTATATTTGATTTTAAAATGAAGGATTGGGGAAATGAGAAACATTATAACTGTCTAAATGTCTTTCTAATGCTCAGTCATCCAGCAGGTGATGCTAATATCACATCTACTGTATTTAATCCAATAAACTCTATGTGTCCTCAAATGTTTATTACAGTTTATATAAAGCAACAGTCTCCATAACAGCTGATTGTATTTTACTGAAGTTTCTTCCACATTTCATGCAAAGCACTTTTGAACGCAGGATATATTCTGGATTTCCTGGAAAGACTTTAGTACAAAGCACCTTTGTTAGCTGAGAGCTTCAGGCAAACTTTATTTGAATGAGGAACAGAGCTGAATGTGACATCACAAAGACATCAATGTAAATATCAACCTGAACATTTGAATGGTGCTGTTATTTTGATCAGATTGTTCTGTAGTGACCTTTGACCTCACTGTTGAATGATACTGAGGTTCTGACATCTACACCCCATCATGGACCTGTTAGGACATCATTAGCAACGCTGGAGATTGATGGCACCACAATCATGAACAGTTTAGCTTTATTCCTGTTTTCATATTGCAGTAAAACACTTTTCTCTCATCCATTCACATCAGAAGTCTGTTTGTTTTCAGAGACTCAACAGAGAATTACTCGTGATCTTCTCCTAAAGTAACTCACACAATAATGACAACTCTTTAAATGATGTCATCATTTCATCACCATCATGTTCTTGTATTCTCTGTAAGGTGTGGTTAGGGTTAGCAGAAAATCTACATTCTGCTCATAGACTGACACACGTCAATATGCAAATAAGAGAATATCTGAATATGTAATGAGTCTTTCTAAACAAATAAACAAATGATGGGAGGTGTTGAAGATGAGATATAATATAAAAACAACTAAACACACAGACAGAGAAACAGAAGATTCAGGAGAGAAACACACAAACTTAAAAGTAAGAACTGCATTTACTTTCTCATATTATAATATTATATCTATAATTTTATAAGGATTTTGGTATTAATGTTTGATGACCTGATAGTTTTGAAAAAGAACTTTGCAATAGTACATTACAAATATACCTACAAAGAAATGTATCTTCAAATATATTGAAAGTATGCTTACAACACATTTGCACATATTTTTTACAATTAAACTTTTAACATACCTCAAAATAATTATAATTTAGTATATTTTCTAAAAGTATACTTTAGAAAAATATACTTAAAGTTAAAGTTTTGTGCAATTTTTCAAGTATACTAAATTTAAACTTATTTTAAAATGTATTTTAGATATACTTTATCGGTATGCTCAAAGTAATCATTATAATAATGCACTGACAGCATATTTCTAAAATACATTATTTAGTATTGTTTAGAAACAGTATATATTAAGTCAGCGGCGTGTTTACCATTTTGGGGGCCCTATGCAAAGTCCAAGAACCAAGGCCCCCCATGCCCCAGCATTGCCCAAGGTTTTTCAATTGAATTGCACAACAATAATATTCAGTATATAAAATTAAGTGAGATATATATAAAACGTGTTTATTTTGTTTTAAAGTGCTTAAAATAACACTAAATTGTTAAAGTTTGGTATGACAAAAATTCTTGGTTTAAAAAAAATGTACCCTCTCAGAAATTTCTTTTGCTTGCAAATGTCTTATAGGATGTATTTAAAACAATGTAATTAATACTGCAACCTCAGTGTCTGACATCTTACAAATAAAAACTAAATGAGGAAAAAGAGGAAGCATTAGATTAAGATTCAGACTGATCGAACAAACTGAACTAACAAACACCAGTAAGTTGTAGTTGGTTATTGCTTGAATTTATGGATGGGAATCACATAACTCTCATGTTCATATTGTAAAAACAAACTTACTGTGAGATACAACAAGCATATAGACTAGACATACACTAAAGATGAGATTTTAATGACAATGATGGGATACAGAATATGATTTATGTATTTTAGACATTATTTAAACCCCTGCGTGGTGTCTTTATCATGTTTATACCTGTATGAGTGTGGAACAAAAGATGCGTGTCACCGATCAAACCAAACCACCAATCACAAGTGTGAAGCCCAAAGTCTTTAAAGTAAACTTGTTCATCAAGTGAATGTTGTGCAGTTACGAGAGCACAGAGAGAGTCGAGCGAGCGCTCATTCCAGCACTTGTGTGGCTGCTTTTTGTGCGCGCTGTGCCGAGGTGCGCTCTCCCGTAGAGTTCGCTCATCTGCATGCGAATAATGTTTTGCGCGCTCGTATTCCTCACTCTCGCGTGGTTTTGTGCGCGCGACTTTTGGGTCTGATTAAACGCCATAGCCGCGCATATAATTGGTTCGCGCAGATCACTCGAGTGGCGCATTTTCGTCCTTCTTTTGATGAGGCTTCCCATACTATATGTGCCCTCGCGAGGATGCATGCAAATATTATTCTGCGTGCATACTTGCACATCTCTCGCTCGTGCGTGCTTTATCTGTGCCTTAGATTTGGGTCTGAATAAACGTAACATACTTTCGCACACCTTGTGGCCAGTAGGGGGCCCCCAAGCCCGCGAGGCCCTACGCAATTGCGTGGTTTGCGTGGTGGGTAAACACGCCACTGTATTAAGTACATTTTGAAAGTATGTGGGGTATACAAATGTATATTATGTTATGGAGAAATAACTTAAAATTACGAGAGAGCAGTATGTTCAGTTACATTTTATATTATAGGTGTATACATTTGTATACTATTAACATAAATAAGGTACACTTTAACTTCACTGTAGTCATGCATTGGATTTACCAATTAACTATGTTTTACTACAGTTAAAAAAAACATGGTTACTATACTAAAACCATAGTAACCACAAATTAACCATGGGTTTTGATTAGGAAAGGTTTTGATCCACTTCAAATGTTGACTAGTATATTTTAAATAGTTTCTTAAGCCTGTAATAAGCTCGCAGCTGATGTTTCTTTGGAAAACATAATAAAAAATATAACAACCCTCAGTGTAATGATGTCTAATTATGTGAATGTTTTATTCTTTAAATATAAAAATATTTGCCTAATTGAACACATAGGGCCCTATTTTAACGATCTTAGCGCATCGTCTAAAGCGCACGGCGCACGGTCTAAATGGGCGTGTCCGATGCCACTTTTGCTATTTTAACAACGGGAAAAATGGTTTGTGCGCCGAGCGCAGGGTCGAAAAGGGTTGTACATATTTTCCTAATGAGTAATGGGTGTGTTTTGGGTGTAACGTGCAGTAAACCAATTAGAGTCTCAGCTCTCATCCCCTTTAAAAGCCAGTTGCGCTGTCGCTGTGCGTAATCCCTATTTAGATAACGGACCTTTTAAACTGAAGAACTAAGCGGAGGAAGAAGGCCACCAGTTTAAGAATAATGTTAAAAAAGTGTTGTTTTCATTTTTATTGAATTTTTTTATTATTAAAACCTTTAAAAGCCTTTTTCTTTTTCTTAGTCATAGAAGTACAAATATCAGGCTTTGAATTGCTGTCCTAAATGTATTGATATCTTACATAATCAATGTAATCGCATAAAATGATTAGCAAATATGCAAGAAAAGGTTTGTATTCTAAAAATACAAACAAAAGATAAAGGATTTACAAACGCGCAGAGAGCCGAAGCGTTTCAGCACTAGAACAGCGCCATATGGCCGGGATTTTTTACAAAGCATTATTTAAAATGTTTCTCATCTTACCATTTCCACAGGTACAGTGTCATCATGTACAATAAATCCGTAAGATAGCATTTAAAACGTTTAAAAATAGATGCATTTGTTTAAAGCAAAGCATTTATTTACTTACCAGGCTGCAGGTGAAGCAGCTCTTTGCGCCTTCTAATGTCTCATAATTACTCCTCATTTATGTCCAAGAGACTCAATAATAATCTTTTACATTCAATCCTTTAATCTTTCATATTTAAAAGCGTTTTTGTGCTGCTGCCATTCATGTATGTGATAAGCAAACCCGCGTTGTCCTCCCGTGTTTAGGCGCATTTTACTAATGCGCTCTTTAAATAACATAAAACACATTGCGCCATTGACTTTAGACTTTAGAGCAGGTTTTTGTTGGTCAATGGCGTAGTCTATTTTAGTTGCCTCAAAATAGCAACGCACCAACAATGCGCCTGAACACACCTCGTTTTCAGACCAGAACGCCCATGGGCGCAAAAGGGGGCGCAAATGACTTTGATATTTAAACAACGTGGCGCTAAACGTGAAAATTATAATTGCGCAGGGTGGAAACTAGCAAAAGACACTTGCGTCGCGCATTGCGCTGCATTGCGCCGGGTGTAAGATAGAGCCCTTAGTGTATTGCAACTTTTTTATTATTTAATTATATAGACCGTAATGAAAGCTTTTATCACAGTGATGGCTATCAGCGGAGTCAAGTTGGATAATAAGAGTGAACCTGACCAACCTTCTGAACGAATGACTTACAGAAGGGATACACGTAGTAACGATAAGTTACAGCTTAAGGTAAAACTTAAAAAAGACCTAGAGCTAAGAAGGTTTCGGGGAACCCAGCCCAGGTCTCCTTGACAACAGCAAGTGGGCGGGTATAAGTAGCTAGTGGGCAGGCATTATTCAAATGAGCACGTATATGTCATCAGGTCCCGGAAATAACTGTAGAACTACATCTCAGGCTTTTATTGTAGTACATTAAAAATGCCTTCAGTTAAAGGAAATATCTTCCTTTAAATTAGACTTTGAGCTTTGTAACTCTGCACATCCCTTGAATGCTCAAACTACTACATTATACTGTAACTAGAGTTAAAAAGTTAAAATCCATGAAAGGGGCTCTTTAAAGTACGTATAGCATATATTATGAAGATACTTTAAAGATGGTCTCTAAATTCACCACTATCAAATTGTCAATTATTGACACATCTATTTCATCTTGAGCGAATCCCTGATACAAGTAAAATCTCATTTGTTCATCCATGCTAATTTAGCAAAATATGCTTTTGCTGTCTACAAACAAAACAACATGTTGAGTACACGTAAGCTTTAATCACATCACAAGAATACAACTTGAACACAAATCAACCAAGCAAAAATATAGTACACAAGCTCTCTTTGTTTCAAACTACCAAATTACTAATTGAGCAGCTCAACAACTGAGGTAATGTAATGAATCTACCTGTTAATACAACAAACTGTCATCTCCGCCCTTCAAAGAGTGGACACAGATTGTGAGAGATGCTGCAGAGCGGGTGGGAAATCATGAAGTGGATTACCAGAAACCATAGGTGTCATTTACACTGGGGACGCTGGGGACATGTCCCCACCACTTTTTGAAATGGCTGATTTTGTCCCCACCACTTTTTGAAAGCATTTGGTTAAAATGTTCTGAAAAATCAAACAATACCTTTGCGACATAAACTGCAAAAATGACTTTCCTACTTAGTACTTTTGTATTGTTTTCAGTAGAAATATCTCAAAATTCTAAAATCAAGATGCTTTTTCTTAATGAGCAAAATAACCTGAGAAAATAAGTCTAGTTTTTAGACAAAAAAATATACAACTTAAGTGAATTTGTGATTAAAACAAGCAAAAATATCTTCCAATGGGGTGAGACAAAAATCTAAAAATAAGATTTCTTTTTTCTTAAACACTTAATTTAAGCAAATTTTTCTCACCCCATTGGCAGATATTTTTGCTTGTTTTAGGCACAAATTCACTTAAATTGTATAGTTTTTGTCTTAAAATTTGACTTATTTTCTTAGGTCATTTTGCTCATCAAGAAAATACATCTTGATTTAAGAATTTTTAGATGATTTTACTAAAAACAAGACAAAAATACTAAGAAAGTAAGTCAGATTTTCAAGAAAAAAATTATTAGTATTTTTGTTTTGTTTTCAGTAAAAATATCTAAAAATTCTTAAATTAAGATGCTTTTTCTTGATGAGCAAAGCAACCCAAGAAAATAAGTCTAGTTTTTAGACCAAAAATATCAAATGTAAGTGATTTTGTGCATAAAACAAGCAAAAAAAAATCTGCCAATGGGGTAAGCAATTTTTTCTTGAATTTTTCTTGAATTTAGTGTTTAAGAAAAATGTTCAAGAATTTTTTTGCTTGTTTTATGCACAAAATCACTTACATTTGGTATTTTTGGTCTAAAAACTATAATTATTTTCTTAGGTCATTTTGCTCAACAAGAAAAAACATCTTAATTTAAGAATGTTTAGATATTTTAACTGAAAACAAGACAAAAATACTAAGAATTTTTTTTCTTGAAAATCATTTTTTGCAGTGTACGACTGGTTTTGTGGTCCAGGGTCACATATGTTGTTGTGTGCTTATAGTGTGTTTTCTCTTACATATATAATGAATTTCATTGTAATCATTGACTTAACATGCTGCTTCTGTTCGGTTGATCTGGTGTTGTAGGGACTGTTATGTGCAGTTGACATTGTTGAGGGTTTTATGCTGAGTATTTTTGTGTTATTGACTGGCCTACACTATGCCTATTTTTGATGCGCCGTTATTCAATATTTTTTCTTGTCCTGCTGTAATGTTTTTTCATCTGATCTTTTGTCCCCACCACTTTTCAACACAAACTGACGCCCCTGCCAGAAACAGTGGATCTTTAGACGACAAATTCTGATTCTTGAAACTTTGGCAAAAACGTGTCCCACTAAGAAAAGTGCTAATTCTGTTGGAAATTAAAAACATTTTCATGAATAAAAAGAATCAATGTTATAATCAGGGGGTCTTTTGCACATATGTAAGATTCTTTTATAGGTTTATTTTTTTTATTATTATTAATTTAATGATTATATGCTGGCCCATTGCCTACAAAATCAGCTGTCCTCGGTTAAGAGATAATCATTTCAACTTGATTAAAAAAGCCAAAAGTAATAATTGAATTGAATAATATATTTACCACATGAAAGAGTTCATTGTAATATGTATTAAAAACTACAAACAGTGAGTTTTTTAAACACTATTTACTATTATTTTGTGATTGCTCAAAATGTGTCCCACATATTCGTCACCACCGTCAGATATTTATAAAAAGCAATAAAATCAGACAACTACAGGGTCAACTGCATTCCTGAGGACCCCATTTTCAAAGCTTCAGCTTTACTGCATGCTTCAAGATCACTCAAGCTCCTGTATGTTTGATATTTTCTCTTAAACTTCTTCATATTTTTGAACACTGCTACTGTGACAACCATAACATGTCAACACCGTCATCTTTGTAAAAAAATATTAGATTAGATTATGAAATAAATGTATCATTTTTAAGAAGAGGTCTGAAGTAGCTAGCAACAGAGGGGAAACAAGATGGCTAATGTGAACAACTCATCTATTTCATGTGAAAGAGTAGGTTTTTGTCACCACCGTCAGGTTTTCTGTCTTTTCTGTCAGGTTTTATGTATTTTAGGAAGTTATGATTTGATATTTGTTCATCACAGTGCTCAGGATTGTTACTTTTTGCACCAAATATTTACATAAAGTTTAAGCAAGAAGCCATTGACTTGAGTGGTATACATTTTGGAATAATGAGGCCAATGTCACCACCGTCAGATTATTGTCACCACCGTCTTACAATATGTTTCTTCAGTGCTGTTGAGTTATTAAATTAATAGTCTCTATTAATACAAAAATATTTTTATTAAATAAAAAAATCATTACTTTTTCTATTTAGGCTTAAAGTAAATGTATGAATAATAACTGGATAATTTTATGAAAAAAAAATACGAACAGGGGAAGTTGCACCAGTAAATTGCTGAACAGCCACGACCTTGGTCTATAATGATAGACCTTCAGATTCTGTAATTTAACTAACTTTTTTTTCAAAATTTGTTTCATCCAAATTCCCAAGAATCACTGATTAACAGACCAGTGTACATTTAATACCAATGATGAGGTTTACTCTGTATGAATTCATTTATTGTGATTATTAAAATTGCGAACAAGCAGAATAGAATCACCATATGATGTTTTCAATGTGTTTGTTTTTCAGAAATGTCTCAAACTTTATATTTCAGCGTTCTTCTCATCGGTGAGTTTGTGTTTGTGGTTTTATGTTTGTTTTATAATCTCATGAGATTTGACTCAAACTCTTTCTTTCATAGCTCTCTGTTCATTATCTGAATGCATTCAGCGCCGCTATCATCATATAAACTTAGAGATGACCTGGACTAAGGCTCAGAAATACTGCAGAGAGAAATACACAGATCTGGCCACAGTCAACAACATGAACGACATCTTTCAACTGATGAAGAGTGTGGATAACAGTAAGATTTCATTTGTCTGGATTGGACTGAAGAGATCAGATGTTTATAAATGGAAGTGGTCTCTGGGTGATCCTGTGAAATATACAAACTGGTCTAATGGAGACTCAAATGGTCCAGATGATTGTGTTTATATGAGAGATGGATCATGGCATCATCAGCACTGTAATATGAACAAGAGATTCATCTGCTACAATGGTGAGTGAAGCTTCATAAAATAACATCAAACCTTCATTTCATTTTACATCATCAGTATTCTCTTAACTTCACCGCATGTGTAAATGTTAATCTTCTGTGTGTGTGAAGCAAACCCACCGCAGTAACTGAAGAGTTTAATAAGTAAAGAGTTTCTGTAGATTGACATCTAGGGCCCTATCTTGCACCCAGCACAATTGACTTTGTCAGTGACGCATGTATCATTCGTATTTTGCCCCGGCGCACAGCGGGTTTTTCCCTCCACAAACGCACGTCGGCAAACTAGGGAATGAACTTGCGCTCCCTGAGCGGTTCAGCGCAAAAATAGAGGCGTGTTCCGGCGCAAACCATCCCTGATGCTATTTTCCAGTTTCAAAAAACAATTGCGCCACTGACCAGAAAAAAAAAGGTTAAAGTCAGTGGCGGGTTGCGCGTGGTTCATTATGCTATTTTAAGGGCGCATGCTTGACCATGATGTATAGCGTGCACAATGCGCATACACTTTGCTTATCTAATCTACACAGATGCAACAGTTATTTTTGCAAATCATAAATTGTTACACTAAAAAATATTAATACACGAGATAAGGGAAATCATTGTGGTGAGCATTGTGGTGATAGTTTTTATTTATTGTGTGGCTGCCTTAAAAAATTCTCATGCAAATAACGATTAAAATATTTTCATAAGTTTATAATATTAAGTTTGTTGTGTGGCTATATTACGTTTATCTTATGTAAATAATAATTAAAATGTTTTCACAAGAAACCTTAATGTATATGAACTTGATTTGTAAGAGTACTTTGGGGTTGGACCTTGCTTGCGTTTCTTGGGTCCGATTTCAAAGCCCCCAAACCCTTTCAGCGGTGAGGGTGGACGCAGCGATGTCCTCTGCTGGCGTCTGTGTAGAGGCAGATCCACCTCCCGTTACACGGCGTGCCCGATTTATGCTGGCAAGCTTGGGATTCCCCCGTACAAGAACGTCGGTCTCCTCGGCTGTGAACCGCCCAGGTGAAAAAGAAATATATTTAAATAGTATTTTTTGGGACATACTTAATATATTTAAAAGCTACTATACTAAATGCATATTAAATTTATTATATTGAAACCACTTCAAATATATTAAATGCATTTCAAGATATATTTAAAGTCAATTTTAATCTATTTGCATTATATTTAATATATTGAAATTGTGTTAAATTGGAACAACTTCAAATATATTTAGTGCAATTTAAGTGTACTTCTTTAAAATTCATTTGAAATGCACTTCGTATACACTTAAAAATACAGTTAGAATACATTTAAAGCTTAATTTAACTGTGCTTTAAAGGAGCATTTCACCCGTAGAAACATTAATCTTTATTGAAAGTGCGTCATATTTGTAGTCGAAATGTAAAATACATTTAGAATTTGGTGCCTATTTGACCGAGAAAAGGGGTGTTTGTAGTCTCACTCCCTCAACAAAGGCATTGCACTTCCTTCTTTCAATGATGCAAAATGATGAAATCTGTATTTCTCCCGTCTCAGCGACAACTGAGAAAATTATGCATGACCATTCAAAAACATGACTGGGGTTCTATCTATACAAAGCTTTATGCAAATGGGTGAAGTGTCCCTTTAAGATCACTTTAATAGTACTTCAGCATATTAGAAATATACTAGCATTACATTAATAGAAATGTATTAGCATTACACTACTATTTTATTATAAAGCTGTTTTTAATATTTAAAATGTTATATTAAAATCATTAAATATTAAGACACATACACAGATTTTGAATACAGAACAATTTAATATACTTCATATTGTGCTGTGTACATTACAAAAATACCTAAAGTAAATTAATCAAGCACAGAGACATACATAATCTCTTGACCAAAGAGAAACATATAAAACAAATATCAGAGAAATGCAATTACAGAGCTACTTCTATCAAATTGTACAACATTAACATTAAATAATGTTTAATGTAATTCTCTGCATAAAAAGTTAATGAAAAAAAAAATGTGCAATTTAAAGACGGAGTGCACAATGTTTGAAAAACGCTTTGGAAAAGGAAATTGGGCCGACTACCAAAACACACTTGTAGCCAACCAGCAGTAAGGGGCGTGTCTACTAACCGACATCCTTGCCGGGGTTGCGTATGTGTGTGGTGGTGGCTCTATCAAAAGAAGGTCCAGATTCTATTGGGATAGAGGCATGTTTGTTTAGGTAATTTCAAATGTTAACATTGGCTTTCAAAAATAGTGCACTCCGCCTTTAACCAACTTAAGATAAACCTATAAAAAGCTGAACTAAAACACAAAACAGTTTAGATGTCACATGTTTAAGTGGAGGGTGACTTCTTCTTGCAATTCAGACACCGTAGTAATTGAAGACTGCTTCATCACACGTAGGGGTGGGCGATAAACCGGTAGACAAAATTAACCGGTAGAAATTTGTCAACCGGTAGAGATTTTGGACTATCGTTTCTATCGAGGTTACGTGCCCACGTCACGCTCCTGTGCGTGTGGTCGCGAAAACGTAACGTTTGTACACGTATTTAAGCACTGCAGTTTTAAAACAAGTTATTTTAAGCCATTGAAACACAGACAACAGATCTGTATGCGTGCGTTCTTTCTGTGTGTCAGGAGCGGACAAGTCGCGCAACCGCTGCTCTTTCTGTCTGTGAGGAGCGCGCAAGTCACGCGACCTATGCTTATTAAGCTCGTGAGCATTTTTCCCGCTTTATTGGCCTTAAATACACATATGCGTCAAAATTCCCGTCTTTGCAAGCATCATCATAAACACGACCAGTAAGGTCTTAAGAGAAAGTAAACAGCTAAAAGAGAAAGCGCATGTGTAACAGTGTATTGGATCCGGACTTTGGTCTTAAAGGGGAAGTTACCTAATTTTGCTCCTGTCTGTCACTCGTGTTAATCAAACAGCATTGAGAAAAAAATCTCTCACTGCTCCTGATTAAATCACTTTTCTACCTTAAATAAAAATATATATAGGCCTATACATACATGCATAATTATTTATTATCATTCTTATTGACTGTGTATCTTCAGAGAGCTTGAGTTTTGTTTGTTTTTATCTTCTTTCTATGCTTGTATATGTTTTTTGTGAGAATTATGAACATTTCTATGGTATTAAAGATTTAAACCTTATTAAAACATAAAAAACTCTACCGTGATACATATCGTTATCATGATATAAAATTAATCCTATCGTGATAGAAGATTTTGGTCATACAGTATCGCCCACCCCTAATCACACGGTCTGTGAAAAGGAAACAGAATATACCAATTAACCAATAATGAATGAACATTTGGAAATCCATGTTTAAAATAAATTGGCATAGATATGATGTATGGAGTTTTGTTAACTTCTCAGTTTACCTTTTAAAGCTTTGACTGTGTCCTCATCAAGCGTGTCAGTTTTATCTGTCACAGCACTCTACAAGTGGGAATGAAGATAGGATTAGAACAGGCACATGTGCGACCAGCAAATTTGACCTTTTTTTTGTGATATGACACTGAATTTGAAACAGCACATTGTACTTTCTGAATCTATAATTATAGTAATACAGTCTAAATTAGTAGACATGTGAATATTTGGTTAGCATGTTGTTTTACCGTGTTTGCCCCTAAATTTTCTGGTTGCACCCCTAAAATTTTCAGTTGGGGGCCACTGTGCTCCTAGTAAAAAAAGTTAGTCTGGTGCCCTGCCAAATGGTATATGCAAGGATGACTAGGCCAAGTCCCTTACAGCTTTACAATAAAAAAAACGGTTTTTACAAGAATAATTCAAAAGGACAGAAATTAGACACCTGGAATGGATGTGTTGCAAACGTTTTTCTTCACTCCACATTTGCCCCGATTCAAAAATGTCAATAGCAGTTGATCTGAAAAACAACAGGCAGGTAAATGATGATTAATGATTTGTTTTCGTTTTAAGAATTATTTACCCCGAGTACAATATATTTAGACAATATAATATAATCAAACCCAGCCTCGGCAGTTTTACAATCTCTAATAAAAGTATCCCTTCTTACAATGTCATTTTTGTGTCCATATGTAATTAGAAATACATTTAAAAATAAACAAAAAGACAATAAGGTTGTCAAGATTGAACTGATATAAACATTAGCCATTGAACATTACTGGAGTTATAATAACCATATGGTCATATCATGGTATTTTCAGGTAAGACAGCTCAAACATTCATTTTAAACTAACGTTAGCGTTGCAAGAGAAACATTAGAAAAACTTAAATGTGAAATCAATTAGCAACAACAAACTTACCACCAAGAATAAGTCTTTCTATGCGCTATATCTTCATTTGTTCCTGTCTACTTGGGATCTGGTTGGTCATATTTATGTCGCTTTGCTAAAAAAAATGAAATGTTTTAATGATTTCTGAAATGCTTAAGAAATGCCTAACGTTAGTCAGAAAATAAAGATGTTCCAATTACCACACGCAACACAGACATAACGTTACATAAAGAAGCTGGGTTAAATGTAATGTTTTACTTATTTAATAGTTAACTAAATAAAGAAATGTGAAAATCTGTCATCACTTACCCTCGTGTTGTCTCGTTCATCTCCAAACAAAAAGCGAAATACTTTTTCCCTCAACGTCAGATCCACTAAAACTGCTCATATTTTAAATCGAGTTGTTTTATCTTAGTCCTCTGGTGAAATATGATCGCCGATTAATTAAATAAATACGTTTAATGCAGAGTCGCCATCTAATTTAACAGTTTATACGTTTAAAGGTGCTCTAAGCGAATTGAAGCGTTTTAGACCATAAAACACTTTTTTGTTACATACCGGAAACATCTCCTCACTATCTGCTTGCTAGCCTGTCCGCTGATCAAACTGTAAAAAAACGCGATCTCTGTAGACAGCCCAGGCTTCACAAACGTTAATATCAACAAGTGGCCAAACCTAGCATCACAAAAAAAAACAAAGTATTCCAGCCAATAAACGACAAGAAGGATTTGGGGGTGGGGGTTGGGCGCGTTCATGAAAGCACGGAAGGGAGGGGGAGGAGTTAGCTACACTCCGTCTATTTGAAAACAGTTTCAAACGTCAACAATAACTAACGTCTCGCAGATTCGCTTAGAGAGCCTTTAATGCAAGCAACCGCATGCACCTCGTGAACAACTGAACTGAACTGAACAAGTTTCAAATAGCACCGTGACGTGCTACTATGACAACAACCAATCAGGTTTAGTCACGTGTGTCACGTGTGTTGTTTGAAAATAAACACTAGCAAACGTAAGATTTTAAGCAAATCTTTGAATGCAATCGGAATGATATAATGTTGAAATGCTTGAGGAAACCGATGTTAGCTTATTACAATTAATGAATCATTGTCACGGTTTATCGGTGTCATGTCTTGTCTCTGTTCCGATTGTTATCACCTGGACATTCATTGATTAATTACCTGCCTCATCACACCTGTTTGTCATTTAGTCTGTGTGTATATATACCTCTGTCTTCTGTTTGCTCACTGCTGGATCATTGTCATTGCTACCCCGTCTGTTCCCTGTCTTGGATGTTCCTGTGTTCACCATCTTATCCCTCGTGTTTTATTATTAAATGTTATTTATTTTTGAACTTTGCGCTTGCGTCCTGTCTCTCCTTCCATGTCGTGACAATCATGTTTTGAAAAAAGTTTTATCCAAATATACTAAAACTTCACTAGAAGTACATTTGTGATAAGCATATTTCTTAAAAGTGTAATTATGCATATATTTATTACCAGCATACTTTTAGTACACTTAATATAAATACATTAAAAATATTCTTAAGTTTAGCATATTTCTTAAAAATGTAATAAAGCATATATTTATTACCAATGTACTTCTAGTACACTTAATACAAATGCATTAAAAAAATTCTTAAGTTTAGCATATTTCTTAAAAATGTACTTAAGTATATATTTATTACAAGTGTACTTCTAGTATACTTTTAAAAAATACGTTTAAATGCAATTTAACGAAATAACGCAAGAGTTATTTCTCACGCCGGGAAAATAGCAACAGCGCCCAAGACACGCCCACAAACTCACTTGCGCGTTGCGCTTCGCACTTGCGTTTCAGATCGTTAAAATAGGGCCCCTATACTGTAAGTGTATTAAGAGTCAAAGTAAATCATGAAACAATCTTTATTTTCTTAAACAGAGAGCAGTAAAGGATTCATCATTGATGGTTCTTCAGTATCATGGAGAGACGCTCAGATCTTCTGCAGACAGCATCATACTGATCTGACCAGTGTGAGGAATCAGACTGAGAATCAACAGATTCAGAAGATCATGAAGGACACAAACATATCTGAAGTCTGGATTGGTCTGTTCAGTGACTCATGGGAGTGGTCAGATGAGAGTGAATCTGGATTCAGAAACTGGTGGCTTTTTCAACCTAATAATTTAGGTGGTTCTCAATATTGTACAGAGGTCATTGTGACAGCTCAGGCTCAATGGACTGATGTGTCTTGCAGTTACACCCTAACCTTTGTGTGTCATGAAGGTGAGTAATAAAAGTCAATGTGTGTTTGATGACAGAAGTTTCTTTAAATCTGGGACCCTGTACCGGGTCCAGAATTATCTTATTTTGACTTAATATAAAATATTCCTGTAATTTGTAATGGTCTGTCATGGACCCAGTACCACATATGAGATACTGTTTGAAAGCTTAGAGTCTCTACTTTCTGCAGATATGCATCACTTTGACACATCTTTTACTGTAAGAAAGTTATTTACACTTAATTTACACTATCACCCCCCCACAATTTTTTTATATGATTTAATATTCACGTATTTCATATTTTTCAAGTATGACAAACATGGGCAAGCCTTATATCAAATGAAAGCTCTCACTCTCAGGAATAAGGCTACATCGTTATTTTTGTTCTATTATTATCAAATATTCAACAATCGTCGAATGAATAATGAGGTAAAAAAATGGTCTTTTGTAAACATATGGGAAAATTGAGTGTGAGCTGCCTCAGATAGCACAGATAGCCACAAATGATACATCATCTTTTCTTTTAGGTCCTACTCTAAACAATGAGTCCATTCACAGCATTTTCTTTGGTTGTGTGTATGAATAATCCCTCGCTATTTATTATATGTGCAAAACAAAAAATTAATATTTATATGAAAAATTTATTTTCACACCCTTTAGTAAAATGAGAATATATTTTGAATGCGACATGATAAAGCAGGGGTTCTCAAAGTCCGGACTCCGGTCCGGATCCGGACCCGACGGGAACTTGATCCGGACCCGCGTCCACTTCATAGTACAAGTGCATTAATTTCTATATATGATTGATTAAATGTGTGCATTTGTTACTTTACAAATGCATATTAAACTTGTAAACCATTCGTTTAGTTTTCTTTTCTTTTTAGATTTAAGAGTATTCCTGGTCCGAAAATAAAACGAGTTATTAAAAAATTTCCTGTGTCACGCTGTAGCCATCACACCCAGATATTATGCACACCTACTTCATGTACTACGGCTTTTGATCAGTAAGTCCTTATCAATCTGAAATCACTGTTGGTTTGATTCGTTTAAAACATGCATTTGAAAAAGCAACACTCGTCAAACATAATCTTCATACATATTCTTTATTATCATGAAAATACCTGAAAAGGTTTGAAGAACAGCAATATAAATATATCCTTAGGACATTTCCTGGAGCTGCGTGTGTCTAGTTCTTCGTCTGCAGCGCATATTAAGTTTCTGCCCGAGAGCGCCCCCTGGCTTTTGGATGTAGCGGTATTTCACCGTAATTCATTGAGAAGCATAGCAAGCATCATCAGCCAATTTATAGGTGCACCCCCTAATTTTGGTCAGTGTCTCTGCCTACCAACCACACTTTTTTTGCCATGGTTTATGCATCTGATGGAAAACAAACAGTGCCATTTCTCTCATTAGGTTGCTCTGTATCTTGCACCTGGTTACTTTTGGCATATTTCTTGTGTTTATGCTTAAAAAATGTTTTTACTTTAAATGCAAAATACACTAACAAGTGTATTTTGCATTTAAAGTAAAAACATTTTTGTTGTTTTTCCCAAACTATTTGTGTTGATTTGTTATATAAACAAATGATTTACATAAAGTTATTACTATGCTTGACAATTTCTGTAATAACCATTTTTTCCGGACCTATGAAAATGATGAGAATTCAGATTTGGACATTTGAATGTATACTTTGAGAACCCCTGTGATAAAGAGTTCATTCTTTTTTTGGGTGTTTACTGTCTGCTGCTGCTAACAACCAGAACTGTCTGCAGTCTGCTAGAGCACCCAGAACCAGAGTTATACACTATCAAAGACAGTGTTTACAACATAAAAAAAGACAATTTGGTGTTTTATCATATGAAAAACAACATAAATAACAATATTTGTCACAAACAGCAGCTTTTTATGTAACTTCAAAGGGTTTTCTTTAAAATGATATAAAGATATTGCATTTATTCCACTGTATGTGGTTATGGGAGCACTTCAAATGTTTTTAGGCGGAAATTAAATACAAAAAGGGTATTATTCCTCCCATCAGTTGGAGTAAAATAACTTTTGCATAGATTATGATAGAGAAAAAATTCATTTTTCCTCTATAAGCTGGCAATTGCTGGAATCAAACCAAACTGTCTGTAGGTTTCGTTACCACTCAGGGCCAGAGTTATACACTTTTAAATACAGACTTTAGAAAAAAACATCAAAAAGCGCCTATTTATTTTGTGTTTATTGGAGGACTGACAACACATACAACCATGTTGAGCACTTTCAACAGTGTTTTATGTAATTTCAAAGGGTTTCCTGTAAAATGATACCAAACTTTTGTATGTGCACCTCTGCATGTGGGTATGGGAAGCTTTTGAAATTGGGTAGGCCAAATCCAGGCGAAAATCCCCAAAATAGCCTCAGAGTGTAAGAAGTTAAAATGATCTCAGTTCATCACACGCTGTAAAACATTTCTTTATTTAAATAATTGTACTGTGATTTCCAGTTATGATAAAAGAGTCTTTCAGTAATTTTACAGTATAATACTCTGAATATATTAGTAAATACATGTATACAGTATTTTATTGTTTTCTGCTTTATCTGTATTAGTAATGTAACTAGTAGATGGTATAAAGTATTTGTTGACTTTGCTTGACTCAGTCAAGTCTTGTTGTTTTGATTTAATTTAATATATAAAGTTTTAAAGTTTATTATATTACTCAGCAGTGCTCAACATCTAAAACAATTTATGGAGGATGATGTGGTCACATAGTTTGTGAGGTGGTTAGGTGTTTGTCATGTAGTTAACATTACACGATAACTACAAGAATTGTTAATAAAATACTCCTGCTTCATGTACTGCAATAGGTTAACCGAGACAAGATTCAGATTAAGATGAGTTATGCACTGCTGCACTTGTGTTGATGTGATTGATTTCATTGTTTTTCTCATTTCTAAGTCGCATTGGATAAAAGCATCTGCTAAACACCTAAATGTAATTTCTTTAACAAACTAGATTTATTTAATTATATCTGAGCTATCCAAAACAAACACACCGGGTTATCTATACTGGACATGCCGGCCATAAGTGTGATCACACCTGTACGAAAAACACATCAACATTCAGTAACATTCATAACATTCAGTCAGTGCATGTAGTGTGATTTGATCAAACAGTGTCTTTAAACATCATCATATTAATCTGTCCTGTATTCATTTACAAATGAACTCTAGTAGTTAACTGGTGATGGAGATTAATTTAAAGTGAAGAACTGGACAGGAGCAGTGAATATCAGATGTGTCTTCAGATGTGTAATCTAACTCCAAAGCTTACTACACCTAACTAACTCATGACTTTAGATGTAACCGCAGGTGTTCCGTTAATAAAGGTTAACAGTAAACATCACTACACCTAACTAACTCATTACTCATCTCTGACTCTAGATCTGAAGACACTAGTTACCTGTGAACATTACACTGCACTTCTCAGCTGTGGTGAGTTCATTTAATTTTCATGTTTCAGTGGTTTAAGACCTTTCAACATAATGATAAAATAAATATCCACTGATGTAATTTAAATTAATATGAATAATAAATCTCTAGTTAATGTTATTTTATCAACAGATGAGGGAAACATTAAAGTGATTTCAGCCAATTATGGGCGTACAGACAACACAACCTGCTCCAATGGAATAACAGCTGAGCTCTCAAATGTTCACTGCAGTCTGAACTCAACCCTAAGTGTGCTGACCAATCAGTAAGAAGAGTTCACATCATTACACTTATAGAGATATTCAAATCATCATTATTTTATATTCATCTGATGTTCATCTTTGTATTCATTGTTTGTTTTTCTCACAGATGTGATGGAAAGCTGAACTGTTCTATTGATGTGGGGAAACCAGTTTTCATTGTTGACCCCTGTGGAGGAACTTACAAATACCTGAATGTGTCTTATAAATGTATCATACCACCATCATCATCATCATCATCACCATCATCATCACCACCACCATCATCACCATCACTACCATCATCATCATCACCACCATCATCATCACCATCATTATCATCATCACCCAGTAAGTATACACCAAATTTATCTTACATCATAGATTGAATTAATACTTTTAAATCATTTCTGTAGAAATCATAGACATGTTTAAGTTCAGATGGTGCTGCACAGATCAATCAGTGTTTGACATAAATCTGTTGCTAATGTGAATGAAAAGCAGTACTCTTGAGTCACTACTATGATATTTTTCATGTCATACAGCAACTGATCTGCAATGCAGCATGAGGTATTAGATGTATTATAAATCTTTATGAGGTATTAGATGTTACATTTATCCATTTGGCAGATGCTTTGATCCAAAGTGACTTACATGCATTACAACACAACACATACCTGTACATTTATCACTGTGTGTTGTTTTCCCTTTAAGCTATTTTGTTTTTAAAAGATGTTTAACAGTCGTCTAAGCCCAGCCCTGACATCTAGGCTAAATTTTGGCTGCCAGTGAAAATCTAATAGACGTCAAATAGCACAAGACTAGACTAGTCATCATCAAATAGACATCTAACAGACAAAATAATGACTTAAGGATTGTTTTTACTTCAATAGGTTCTCATAAATGGCATTTAAACACATTAAATATAAAGCTTTTATTTAGAATAAACAACCTAGACAACTTTAGGTAATATAAAATATGATAATAAAACATGGGATATAAAACACTGGAGACTTTAATGATGATGAAGATGATGATGATAAACACAGGTAACATGAACAAGATCTGACCAAGACCCTGTTTACACGTACATGTTTTTATTTTTTGAAAAACGGAGACATTATGTAAATAAACCACACAGTACTAAAGAGACAGCTCACACAATGGGTCTAAGTTAAAATGTTATTTTTCATTCTGGACAGCAAGGTCAGTGACTGTAATATCAAGGGTATTTTACAGTATTAAACATGTATTTATAATGATTTCATAAGGCTCTAGAAACATTTAAAAAAGAACACAAAGAATGGCTCAGCTACCGCAGTGGCAACCCTTGCATCATCACAACAGGGTGTTCAACGCATCACAGTTTCTGTTTAATTAACTTTGTGCAATGTTCAATGATCAGAGCTCTTGGATGTAAACTTTCGTGGTCTTACCGCAATAATGTCACATTGTGTGGACGATTAAAATACACTTGGCGAATAAAGCAATGAAAACAATAATTTTCTCTTTACCCGGTGTGTCTGTTTATGTGTCTCTCCACCCATTAAAAGGAGGCAAAAACACAGTTTGGAACTGCAGGTAAGCACTGGCTCTTACATTGGGACACTTAATAATTTATTTTTGCGTGACGTGACTATTAAAACATGTTGTGAGATATCACAGCAGAAACATCTCTCTGACTTATAAAAACTGGTTGCAATATAAAACACACTATTCAGTTTTATGTACTGACAATAACAAAGTCCAGTAATAAAGCGAGTGCTCATATCGTGTTAAGATGAAATGGAAAATCAACAGTATATAAATATAGTTTTATTAACTTTTACCTTGTGCCAAAACAATAACAACACAAAAGATACGAAATATGAATAAAATAATTAAGTAATAGATTCATGACACCAACTTCTGCTGGTTTGATCAACCCAAAACAAATAAAATCCTATTTTTGACCATCAAACACAGATACATCAAAGCCAGGGATGTAGCCCAGATCAGGCAGTGGTCAGCTGGTGCGTCTGGGTCTCATGTCCGAATCTTTCTAAGCAAATGTTCAAATAGCTGCTATCTTAACTAATTGACTGCAGATTTGAATATTATACATATATATATATATTCTCACTTGAACTAATCTTAAAACTACCAAGATACGTGTAATGTACAGTAGGGGCTGCTTACACAAAACTAGAGAGAGAGAGCGAGATGAATCCAAATGCAAAGAGGTTTATTATACAATCCCAAAAGGGCAGGCAAACATATTCAAAAGGGTAATCCAAAGACGTAATCCAAAACAAGAAATTGGTCATAACATGAAACAAGGCAACATGAAACAATAGAAAATACAAGAAAACGCTTAGTAAGACAGGTTACAGCTGCTTAGTAAGACAGGTTACAGCTGATAATACTTAGCAATGTGATGATGTGATTGAACCGGCTTTATACTGTAAAGCCTACATAGCATAAACAAACAAACTCCTCAGTCCCATAATCATCTTTTTCATAGTTATTTATTCACAATCCAACCATAATAAAATAACACATAAATAGGCTTCTTTGGTAGCAAGTGCATGTGGGTATATTACAATGGGCAAACACTTTTAAGTACCTCACAAGTGGATTTAGAAACACATTGGGTTTATATATTATATCTAAAGCATCAAAACAGTGACATAGGCCAGCTCCTAAAACACAGCCAGAAATCACCATTAATCTTACACCCAACATTTAACAATAAAAACACATCATCCATAAATACATGCATTACCCAAATATCAAATACACTACAATACATTTAAATACATGCATTACTTAAATACCGAATACACTACAATACATTTAAATACATCAAAGCACAAAAACATTTACAAAACATCGTAACAATGCACTATAGCTACACATCACATACCTGGCAGCAGCTACAACAAATGTCTCATCGCACAGGTACAACCCTTCATCATTGCCTGCATGACATATCCAAATATACGCAATTACACCACATGTCATGCATTTAAAAAACATTACCTTACATATTAAAATTCACTCTACCTTAAATAAGGAAGAACACAGCCACCAAACGGCGTTGTCTACTCGGCGTTGTTTACTCGCGTGCACACCGCCATTACAACTCCATTCATAAAAACACTCCATGCTTACTACCGTAATCCCCCTATATAATTGGATTACCGTAAATGCATATGGGAGTACCCCTATTTACCGTAAATGCATTACAGCGGTCACGACCATTACATTCACCCCCCCACCAATCGATCATCGTCCCGATGATCCTTTTATTCATTTTTTTTAACCACACATAAAAAACACTCTTTAATAACCCTTTATAATTTAAGTGCCATTAATCACCCCGTGCTCCCAACATCCCCATCATTAGACACTACTGACCTAGGTAAATGAAATGGATTAGAATGCCTTCCTGCTGTTTGCCTACTAGACCGCCGCAACTGCATTTCAGGTATTTGAACCACATCAAAATGTTGAGGCTCTTCTACATCCTCCGAGTCCGAATTGGATTCACTGCATAATCCAAGTTTCAATTGACTCCCCTCCCCCAATGGTGGTTCAGGTGGAACCCTCCTAACAACCCATGCTTCATCTGAATCACTATCAGAGACTGCACCACTGCAGCTTTCCATATCCTGGTCACTTGACCCCACTACCGCTGGGCCACAAGGTCTTAATTCTGTTCTATGCACATTTTTAGGTGGGCCAGACCCATCCACCGGAACAACTGTATACACAGCTTTACTATCATCTGGCCGAGCTATCACCTTAAAAGGGCTAGGCATCCACACATCCTGAATCTTGTGTCTTCCTGCAAAACTATGGTTCCTACGATAAACCAACTGACCCACCTGTAAAGAACTCTGCAACGAAGGTGGACCAACCAGTCTTCTCCTTACTTCAGCAGCATGCTCCATTTGTTCCCTTGCTTTTTGATAAGCCTCCTTAATTCGCTCCTGATGCCCCACAACCCACTCATCAACTGTCTCACCAAAATCTGTCTGGGTTACCCCAAACAAAATATCCACTGGTAACTTTGGCGGCTGCCCAAAAACCAAAAAATATGGACTATAGCCAGTGCTCGCATGCTCAGTTGTATTGTAAGCAAAAACTACTTCCGGTAGATATTCTACCCATCTCCTTTTCTTTAATGGTGAAAGAGTTCGCAACAAATTATGCAGAGTACGGTTGAACCTCTCGCACTGGCCATTGCCTTGCGGATGGTAAGGAGTAGTTCGACTCTGCTTAATCCCATACATCTTACATAAGTTCCGAACAACCTCTGCCTCGAAACACCTCCCCTGATCTGAATGAATTCGTTGGGGAACTCCATACTTATGGATCCACTCCCGCACCAACGATTTTGTTACAGTTACGGCTTTCTGATCACGGGTAGGTACTGCAACCACAAATTTTGAAAACACATCAGTGAAAATCAAAACATTCTCCTTACCATCACTAGAAGGTTCCAAAACTGTAAAATCCATAGCTACCACTTCAAATGGTCTTCTAGCTAATAAATTACCTGTTTCAGTTACCAGTTTTGGCACAGGAGCTTTTGCCACAATACATCTCTCACACTGCCTACAATAAGCCTCAATGTCTTGAAACATGCCTGGCCAATAGCATCTGGCTCTAACCAACTTAAAGGTGCGTTCCACACCCTGATGTCCGTGTTCATCATGTAGCCCTCGAAGAACTTCCTCCCTCAAATTCTGCGGTAAGAGCACCTGTTTAATTTGGCCCTGTCTTGTATCCACAAATCGACGATACAACACTCCATTCTCCTCTACCAATCTCTCCCACTGCCGAAGAAGTTCCAAGGTCTTACCATCTTCCTTCCCCCTTGCAAATCTGTCTGGTTTAACTTGCTGACTCCAATACACACAAAACCTTGCAATAATAGGATCAGCCTGCTGTTGAGCTGCCCAAACCTCTGGTGAAAACACTGGGAAACTCCATGTTGTTGTCTGCTCATTAACCATCACTATATGCTCCTTTTCCTCAATTTGATTAGAAATACTTTGCCCAATAGCAGAAACTACCGGGGTCTGACGTGACAATGCATCGGCAGCCGTATTCTGGCGCCCTGGCCTGTACTGAACTTCAAAATCAAATCTAGCCAAATCTGAGACCCATCTTTGCTCAATAGCCCCAAATTTGGCAGTCTGCAGATGACTCAGCGGGTTATTATCTGTAACTACAATAAATTTGTGACCTATCAAATAGTCACGAAACTTATCGGTAATTGCCCACTTCAGTGCCAAAAGCTCTAATTTCATGGCACTATAATTCTCCATATTTCGCTCAGATGGTCTCAACCCACGACTTGCGTATGCAATTGGTCTCCTTCCACCTTTCCCCTCTTGGGACAAAATTGCTCCCAAGCCACGATGACTAGCATCGATCTCCAAATAAAATGGCCTTGTAAAATCTGCATATCCAAGCACAGGAGCAGTCACTAATTTTTCTTTTAATGACTGAAAAGCAGTCTCACACTCGGAACTCCAACGTTCAGAAAGGGGCACTCTTATTGTCCTTGCTTTACCTGCCTTAGGTGTCATTAATGCTGCAAGGCCATGCAGGGGGGCTGCCAACTGCGAAAAATGCTTAACAAATCGCCTATAATACCCAGCAAAACCTAAAAAAGATCTAAGCTCTGCTACTGTACTTGGTCGTGGCCACTGGGCCACTACCCGAGTCTTTTCAGGGTCTGTTGCAACCCCCTCAGCAGATATTACATGTCCCAGGTATGACACCTGGCGCTGGAAAAGCGAGCATTTACTCCATTTTACTTTTAAACCACACTCACGGAAACGTGTAAGTACTAACCCCAGACGACTTAGGTGTTGTTCAAAAGATGATGAGAACACAACCACATCATCTAAATATAAGAGCAAAGACTGAAAATGTTGGTCCCCTAAAATTCTCTCCATAAGTCGCTGAAATGTTCCCGGCGCATTACAAAGTCCAAATGGCATACGGTTAAATTGGTATAAACCAAACGGAGTACAAAAAGCAGTCTTTTGTCTGTCTTTCTCTGCCACTTCCACCTGATTATAACCACTAGCGAGGTCCAAGGTTGAAAACCACTGGGCCCCGCTAAGGGCATCCAGCGACTCTTCTATCCTAGGAAGTGGATAAGCATCTTTTCTCGTTTTCAGGTTCAGCTGCCTATAGTCAACACACATGCGCATATTGCCATCTTTTTTCTTAACAATAACCAAAGGTGATGAATAAGGACTACAGCTCTCACTAATAACCCCCTGCTCTAAAAGTTGTCTAATATGAGCCTTTACCTCTTCATACTGGCTAGGGGGAAGACGACGATATCGCTGACGAATCGGCACATCATCAGTAACTGGGATCTCATGCTGTATAAGTGACGTGCACCCTAGATCATCATCATTGAAAGCAAACACATCGGCATACTCATTTAGTAATGCTTTAACCTGAGCTATCTGATGACTTTCTAACAAAGAACATTCAAAGGGAAAATCATGTGAAAAAATGGGCCCAGCCTCTTGACTCAAAACCAAGGCTTCCTCTGAACCTAATGAGACTTGAACCTCCCCAGGGCCTATATTCTGAAAAGAAACAGATTTTAAACCCCCTGCTACTACCTCAGCTGCATGCAGTCGGGCCAGTCGTGTATGAGGGGCCAAGCTGATATCTAACGCACTAGCATTTATGATCGGAACAGCTAGTTGGCCACCCTGGACCTTTACCAACCCAGGGGACACCATAAGTGCCCCAGGTAAAGCCCCTTCATCCACCTCTAGGCCTTCTACCAACGCATTGTAATCTGAATTATAAGTATTCTGAAAACCTGTAGCAGGGACCAAACACATAGAACCTGCGGGTATTAGTATAGGTAAGGGTGCCATCACTTTTGCAAAACCTTGACACACTTGAGGACATTGTTCTGGTGGCATTAAATTAAGAGGACCTGACAAAATTTCACTGCAATCCTTTATTATGTTCATGCCCACTAATCCTGGCACATTTTTCCTTTTCAATTTTGTTACAGGATCTGTTGGATCTTTCACCACCAAAACACCACATTTTGGCAAAATCTTCCCCATAATCTTAACATCAAGTTCTAGATACCCCAAATATGGTATAGAAAGGCCATTTGCTGCCTTTAAAGTGAGCCACCCACACTCTTGTAGAACATCCTTCCCTTTACACTCAAAATGTTCCTTAAAAAAACTCTCTGTTATAAGGGTCACCATAGAGCCTGTATCTATCATGGATGGAACACATACTCCCCCCATAAACACATCCATAACTGGGGTAGGCCCTGTAAGAGCATTAAATACCTTTTCACATGAAATGATAGGATCAACTGAGCCCAAATATTCCCCTCCCGTAGTCTGGCTCTTAACTACAGAAGGAATTAGTTTCCCTGTTGCACATTCACTGGAGCCACTGCCCCCCTAGGTACCTCAGAAGATGCGGCCTGGCGACCATTATCACTAATAATGTTTGTATCTGAACAAAATCTGGCTATATGCCCTATTCCTTGACATCTAAAGCAAATAGGTCTTCCATTTGCATCATACCTGGGTTCCTGTCTTAACCTACGTCCCCGTCTCCCCTCAAGATTTTGCAATCGGGATACCTGTTGTACAAGCCCCTCTAATTTCTCCTCCTGTTTCCTCATGGCATCCCTAAGCTCAAGAAGAAGAGGATCAGGGTTAACAGGGGTACTTGTTGTAGTTGCAATGCCAGCACATTCAACCATTGCACTTTCTGGGGCTAAGCTACAGGAAACTCTATCAGGTACATTATCTTCTTCCCAAAACAGCATAGCTTCTCTCCGCAAAACAGAAAACTTAATATTTGGATCTTGTCTAATCAATCGTTTTAATTCTCTACGGAGTGAAGAGTCCCTTACGTTTTCTGCAAACTGATTTCTTATTGTCTGTTCCCCACATAATTCCACTCCTCCATTACAACGATTTATATCCCCTGCCAAAGAGAGCAATGAATGAGAAAATTCCCGCAACCCCTCACCTGCCTTTTGTTTTCGATCAAAAAAACGCTTTTGAGATGCAGTCAATGAATAAGGATGGCCATAAGCCTCCTTTAAAGCTTCTAGAATCAATGCAGGGCTCCTACGTATTTCTGCTGAACTATATCGTATCTCTTGTTTTGCTCCCCCCTCCAAATGATCATACAGAAATGCTGCCTGCTCTCTTTCCTTGTATTGTCTATAGGTCATAAAATTTTGCACTTCATCAACCCAGTCATAATAAGAAACAGTACCTGGATCACCAGAAAACAGTAACATCTTTTTGTCTTTGGGCATATAAATCACTTCAACAGATGTTGTAATTTTACTTGAGGCAGCAGCGGAGGCAGTGGAGGCAGCAGAATCAGGCATATCTGCATCTGAAGGGGAATGTGAAGTCTCCAAAGGATCTGATGTTGCTGCTTGCTGTAACTGAGCAGTCAATGCTTCGTTCCGTTGTCGAAGTTCATCCATTGCAGCTTTTTCCTTAGCCAGCCTGTCCCGCAATGCTACAAGTTCTTGCTCCATTGTATTAATGTCAGTCACGCTATAACAGCTTCTATGTCCCCCGCCGTTCTACTGAAATTCCAGTTCTTCAGCCCACGTCACTGTTTTGAATGCTTAACCAACCCTACCACATCACTCGCTACCAATCAGAAAAAAAAGGAAAAAAAAAAATCCTGTTCGTCGACGCCAAAACTGTAAAGCCTACATAGCATAAACAAACAAACTCCTCAGTCCCATAATCATCTTTTTCATAGTTATTTATTCACAATCCAACCATAATAAAATAACACATAAATAGGCTTCTTTGGTAGCAAGTGCATGTGGGTATATTACAATGGGCAAACACTTTTAAGTACCTCACAAGTGGATTTAGAAACACATTGGGTTTATATATTATATCTAAAGCATCAAAACAGTGACATAGGCCAGCTCCTAAAACACAGCCAGAAATCACCATTAATCTTACACCCAACATTTAACAATAAAAACACATCATCCATAAATACATGCATTACCCAAATATCAAATACACTACAATACATTTAAATACATGCATTACTTAAATACCGAATACACTACAATACATTTAAATACATCAAAGCACAAAAACATTTACAAAACATCGTAACAATGCACTATAGCTACACATCACATACCTGGCAGCAGCTACAACAAATGTCTCATCGCACAGGTACAACCCTTCATCATTGCCTGCATGACATATCCAAATATACGCAATTACACCACATGTCATGCATTTAAAAAACATTACCTTACATATTAAAATTCACTCTACCTTAAATAAGGAAGAACACAGCCACCAAACGGCGTTGTCTACTCGGCGTTGTTTACTCGCGTGCACACCGCCATTACAACTCCATTCATAAAAACACTCCATGCTTACTACCGTAATCCCCCTATATAATTGGATTACCGTAAATGCATATGGGAGTACCCCTATTTACCGTAAATGCATTACAGCGGTCACGACCATTACAATACTGACAAACAGGAGGTGAAGGGTGAAGTGAAACATGACATAGTTTCAAAATAAAAGACTGGAAACATGACTTCAACATAAAAGACCTAAACAATAAACTACACAGAACACAAGACAAAACCATTACAATACGGTAATATTAAGAAACGGCTAACTGCACTCGATTGTCATGCGCATCTCGTCAGTAAAGCCGGTTCCTTGATTAGTAATAAATCGCCATACTTTATACTTTATTGTCCCCAATGGGGAAATTCTTTTCACAACACTGCACTTGTTTGACACACATAACATAAAAATCACAATACACACATGTCAAAAAACCTTCAAGATGACACTCAGTGATGTCTATTGTTAAGGTCCTTAATGACTGAGGGAATCAGGCTTCTTCCAAAGCGGGCCCTCCTGCACCTCAGAGCCCCTGTACCTGCGCCCTGAGGGCAGTGGGGCTAGATACTCATTAAGTAGATGTGTGGAATCCCGTTCTATTGAAATGGCAATGCGTCCAATAGCTGTGTTATTGAGTTCTGTAAGGTTAGGTGTTGGAAGACCTATAACTTTTGCAGCAATATTGGACACCTTTGTGAGCAACACAATAAAATTGACTGCATAATGCTTTGGTAAAGTAACAGTAATAATCGAGGGGCAACATTGAGTCCTTTGAGTTTGCGGATGACCGACAGTCTTTGATTACTTCTTTTCTGAATGTCCATAATGTGCTGAGCAAAGGTGAGTGTGTTATCCAATGTTACTCCCAGATATTTGAAACGATCCACTATTTCAATCGTTTAATTTTGGATAACAAGAGGTTGTTGAGGTGACTGACTATCAGCTCTTTTGTCTTGCTAACATTAAGATTTAGGTGGGTGAACTGAGTGAAGTGCATAACAGTGGTGTGATAATCCATCAACTGCTTTCAAATGGAGCAGCATTTACTACACAGAGCTAACAAGCGGGGAAATATCACATTTATAATCTCGGATGAATCGCTTCATTACTAATCAAGGAACCAACTTTACTGACGAGATGCGCATGACAATCGAGTGCGATTTATCGTGCAGCCCTAATATATTTCAAAATATACAAAAAAGGGCCAGCGCATATACTGGTGAAAATTTAACATTTTGTAAAGATAAATACAAGGTATTGTAAGGCAAATGTAAGACTGAAACCAAAAAGCTGAATCCAGTGGGAACCATTTTTTTTAAAAACAAGTCCTGTTGAATCAACATCTGAAATCTTTCTCTCTCAAAGAGTTCACATCTACCTCTGAGACAACCATCCCACGGTGCAGAGACAGAAGAGTCACACTTCACCAAGATCGCGCACATCCAATTAGCACTTGGCATTAGTTTAAGTACAATTAGATGCGTGGAGGCTAATTATGGATTTCCGTTTAGAGTAACATGTAAATGTTATTTGACCGCTCTAAATAGGGTGAGTCTCAACCTCTGATTAATTTACATTTAGTCATTTAGCAGACGCTTTTGTCCAAAGCGACTTACAGGTGAGGTAAACAATAGAAGCAATTATAGCAACACAAGAACAGCAATACATAATCAAGTCCAAATCAAGTTTTATCAAGTCCAATACAGTATACATAGACATTTTCTTAATAGAAATGTACAGATAAAGAGAAAGGGAAATAAAGAAAGATAGTAAGTCCTTTTTTAGGAAGTGAGGTAATGATGGAAAAGATGGGTTTTTAGCCGAGTCTTAAAGACAGCTACAGAGTCAGCAGATCATGTCACGACCAGCAGATCATTCCACAGTTCTGGAACAGTTCCTGAGAAGGTACGCGTTAGTGTTTTCTTCCCTTTTTGAGATGGTACCAGAAGCCGTCGCTCGGTGGCAGAGCGCAGTGATCGAGAGGGTACATAAGGCTCTATAAGTAAGTGAAGGTAAAGGGGTGCTGACCCAGTGGTGGTTTTAAAGGCCAGGAGCAGAGCCTTAAATTTGATGCGAGCTGTTATAGGAAGCCAGTGTAACTTCACAAAGAGAGGAGTGATGTGCGCCCTCTTTGGCTCATTGAAGACTTCAGAATACTCTGAAGATCATTTTGTTTATATGTGCCTGTCAGGATCCTGCCAGATCCTTGTTTATATTTAGATCTAGTCAGCATGGCTCTGACAGTACAATGTTTTATGTGGGAGATGCATGGTTTTAGTATTGGTTTATTCTGACCACGCATTTCCAGGGTCTCGTCACTTTTTCCCCGATCCCTTACTCTTGATTTTTTTCAGGTGTGTTATTAATTTCTCCCTATTTAAAGTCCCTGTGTTTGGTGTCTTGTATGGGTCTGTTTTGTGCTGTTACTTGTGATTATTGGTCGTGTGTTTATTTAGTCAAGTTCAAGTTTATTGTTGTTTGTTTATCTGTGAAGTGTAGTATTAGGTGTTTTTTAAGCCCTATGTATATCCTGTTTTGTTTTGCCACCTCGTGGGTTTTGATTTTCACCTTTTTGTTATAATAAATTCCTGTTTATTTATCTTCATCTACGCCAAAAATCCTAACAGTGCCCTGTCAAGAGCACAAAGATTTTATGTCCGCTTGTTTTTTGAAACGCGTCTCTCTGTATGTGCACTACTGAGTGCCCTTAAACCTGTGTGCACACACAGACGGAGGGGGAATTCCAAACTGCGCACATAAACAGTCGCCCCACATACGTTGTTTTTCATTGCAAAATGTATGTTAATGTACTACAGTATAAGACACAGTAGCCCAACTCTCTCTAAAGTTTACACATCAAGAGTTCTGATCTGTCAGAACACTACACATTTGTGCAACTGTGATTGTACTGTAGCCTATGTCAGCATTGCATTCTCATCCCATCTCACCAACATTTTAATACTCACACATCCAAACGTAGTCAGAGAAGTGGCTCATCTTTTTTCCCCTGCATAAATGTTGCAAAACAGCAGTCGCATCCTCTTAAAGCTCCACTGTGTAAGATCTACTCCCATCTAGTGGTGAAATTCTATATGACAACCAACTGAATATTACTTTCTAGCCCCCCCCCCCAATTCGGAACGCATTTTAACTCGTACGGTGGCCTGGTCATGCCAAGGTTAACATGGCTTCCAGTAGCTACAAAGCAAAAGCAATGAAAAAAATGAACAATTTGCAATGTCCTTTGCCTGTGATCCATCAAAGCACACAGATTTATGTTTAACATGAAAAAAGTCTGATTGTCATGATATGTCCGCTTAAAATCACATACATCCATAAACGTAGCTTAGACACTCCTTTTTCATCAACGCGAGGAAAAATATCCCAGGGGCTGTTACACTTGGTATTAAGATGTGTTTTCGTTGATCAGATCACAAGTGGACGAGAGAGACACATCACGTTTACACTTGGTGTTTAAATCCGTCTCTTTTTGTCCATTTTCGACCGCTTCTCACCAGATTACTGAGGGGATGGTCTGTGGACGAGTCCCTCTCATGTCATTTAATTATGAGCGGGAGTAATGACGGGTTTAAATGGACACAAACTAATATTATGTCAGAGTCCAATGCTTATGTTTTAAGTAAACATGTTACATGTCCGTGTATATGTAAGAGCTTTCTCTGATATTGGTGAAATAAGATCGCTCAACTTTCACACGCTTGTAAAATGAAACGAAAGACGCGCAGATCACCGGGTTTTTTTTATCAATGAAAGGCTAAAATAGGGCTGTCACCGTGTGTTTGTGCTAGAGGTCAGAAAAGATGAAAAACATTTATCTCAGTACCTCAGATTACATAAATGGGCGGAAAGACGGCGTGTGGCTGTTCGAACACATTAAACCACATGCATGTTTACACTAACAAGTGTTATGCATAACCATGCTATAGTTAGCCAAGGAACTATAAAACTTCAAGTTTACAACATAGACTGTATCGATGTAAACGAATATGCTGAATTACCTGTGGAGAAGATAGAAAGTGCAACTTCAGTGTCCCTTGAGCCCCATCTTGGAAAACTAACTCCAATAGTGACTTTGGTCTTGTTGTTTTTCCTGTCACATTGTCGTCGTTTTAAATCCCCTTTTCGCTTCCTTGGCGACGTGTTTTAATGTCCTCGAAAATAGGTCTTCAACAGGCTTTAAATCTGCCTCAAATCAAAGATCGCGGGATCATCAAGGTGTGCAGCTGTTGCAGCCGAAGGATTCAGGTATGGAGCTAGAAGAGTCTCAATAAAGATAAATGCACACACTACATTCACATATGCACACACAGGATTCATAAATACACACGCAGAATACACAAATGCACACAAAATTCACAAATGCACACACAAAATTTAAGAAGCACAGAAGATTCAGAAATGCACACAAAATTCAGAAATGCACGCAAAATTCATAAATACACAACCAATTCAGAAATGCAAACAACATTTACAAATGCACTCAAGATTCACAAATGCACAGGACAAGATTCAGAAATGTATTTCTGATGCACACACAAATATATCTTGATTTACAAACTGTTTTTGGTCTGTGAACTTTACTGCATTTGTGTGTGAATTTTGAGACTCCCCTGACTTGGCTCGACACACAAATGCCTTTTTTTAAACAGGGAATGATCTGCAACCAATCAGATATCTCCCTTGTTTTAGCCAATCACAAGAACGCACCCTACGTGGGGGATTGTTTACTTATAAGCCAATCACATGACCTTTAAGCTGGTTTGCCAACCGCCAATAAAACCGAAGAAGAAGAAGTTTACACAGCGTGATATGCACGTGGTGCGGGCGCGAGCTAACGTTAGCGCGGTGGAGTTCTGTCTGTCAGTTGGTTGGCATTTGTGTGTCGAGCCAAGTCAGGGGAGTTTGTAAATCAAGATATATTTGTGTGTGCATCAGAAATAAATTTCTGAATCTTGTCCTGTGCATTTGTAAATGTTGTTTGCATTTCTGAATTGGTTGTGTATTTATGAATTTTGTGTGCATTTCTGAATTTTGTGTACATTTGTGAATCTTCTGTGCTTCTTAAATTTTGTGTGTGCATTTGTGAATTTTGTGCGCATTTGTGTATCCTGTGTGTGTATTTATGAATCCTGTGTGTGCATATGTGAATGTAGTGTGTGCATTTATCTTTATTGAGACTCTTCTAGCTCCATATTCAGGTCGCATATGTGGGCTGCATACGTCATCAAACCTGGTTTATTTAAATTAACTGAGCATTACATTCACAAGTCATAATCATATTACATAAATGTACAATTAACTAAGAATAATTGTCATCTTTATAATTGTTAATATTCTGAATTAATGTCTTGATGACGTATACCGCCTACACATGCAACCTCGGGAGGCTTCAGCTAGCAGCCAGCGTGAGTGTAGTCTATAAGCGCGAAAGGCGGAGCTTGAATTTCAGGAATGTCCCTCGTCGGCGAATGTATTTCACAGATGGAGGCACAACATGGATTCAGCCAGTCGAGCGACTTGACCGTATGTATTTTAAATAGCAGATTCTACACTTACGAGAATACTTTGATTAGTGGGTGGGAAATAATTACACATGAATGAGCACATACTTTTGAAAGAAAACATGGGTTTTTGCTAAGAATTAACTCAAAAAAGTACACAGTGGAGCTTTAAGGTAGTAATCAGAGCGAATGCGAGTCGAGACCCACCTGAAGGCTCTGAAGTATAAATCTGAATAAATGAGCATACTGGCCTCCCTTTTATACTCGCAAGTCTGGGCATGCAATAGTCAAGGTATGCAAATTTAATTGGCCAATGTTCATTGATCATTTATTGGCCATTTTCAGATAGTATCACAGTGATTGGTCTCCCAAGGTTGAACCCCTAGTGTCACATCATCAACACAACGTCAAGTGAGTTACACAATGGGAACTGGTTTGTAATAAGTGAATATGTTAATGGTGTTTGTGGAGTCGTTTAATCTTCCTATGGTGAGATCTTAACTGTTTCCCAGACTTGCAGTAAATGCTTGTTTAAGCGGTCTTAATTGAAAGTATCTAACATATCTTAAATTTGGTTTGGGTCACTTGCCAATCTCGTCATCCTAGTGTCTCCTTTCCCTACATCTCCACAGTTCTTGATGTCAATGTGTGTTTGATGACAGAAGTTTCTTTATTATTAAAATGATCTCAGTTCAGTGTTTGTTTTGATCTGATGTGTAGTTTGTGTTTGTTGTGTGTTCAGATAATCTGAAATTGATGCAGATGAATCTGAGCTGGTCTGAAGCTCTAAAATACTGCAGAGAGAATCATGTGGATCTGGTTTCAGTTGATTCAGAGAAGATTCAGTTCATGGTGACTAAAGTGATTCATCAGTCCTCTACTGACGCTGTGTGGATGGGGTTACGTCACTCCTGTGCTGTTGGTCTTTGGTTCTGGGTGAATGGAGAGATGGTCTGCAATCAGAATTGGGCTCCAGGGAACGGGACATCAGATGCGAATTGTGACACTGTAAAATCTGGAGCAGTTCAGTCTGGAGGAGATCATCTCTGGATCAGCCTTCCTGAATCTCAACGACTCAACTTCATCTGCATCAGAAAATAATCAAATCACTTATGTCTATAACTTCCTTTTTGTTCTTTGTTAATTATTGATTTTCAGTTATGTTATGATTTATTCTTTAGCAAAGGGGCAATGGAAAAGTTGATGAGAATAAATACAACTTGCATTGTGTCATCTCAAACTAATCTCTCATATCATTCTAAGGATATTTTCATTAATGATTTTCTATAGTAATAAACAGTAGGCCTATGTCTTATTTTAGTTTTTTTAATCTTGTTTCATATGTGTTTTTTTTTATTGTATTTATTAAAAATAAATGTTTCTTCAGTTTATTTGGCATAAAAAGTAGCATTAAAACTCCATTACACTTCGTTGAGCATAACACAATAAAATTGCAATCACTTATTTTCGCTGTGCTCCTTGAAATATAAATATCAAATGTCATTACAGCAGCTTTGTTTCTTTGACATCCATTCCAACAATAATGCATATACAAACAATGCCCATATCATAAAGACACTGTTATACCAGGGTTTATGTTACAGTAACATACTGGTAACACAGTGTCAGCTAGTTATTATAAAAACAGCAAACTACAACAACGGCTGTCAGGTTTATTTATTTTTTAGCTTTTACTATTGTTCATTAAGATTGAATGGACTGGCGAACTTGTGAATTGCTAAAAGAAGAGGCATGACAGAGATCAGAGACACGTGATACAAGGCAGAGGATTGTTTTGACATGTAACAATTTATTTAGTCAAAGGTTCTTTAAAGAACCATTTCTTTATACATAATCTGAAGAACTTTTTTTCACCTTAAAGAACCTTTTCTAAAAAAAGGAAGGTTCATCAGATGTTAAAGGTTACTTTAAAGAACAGAAGAGGTTCTTCTATGGCATTGTGAAGCACCTTTATTTTTAAGAGTGTAGGACTGGGGAGGAGGAGGGATGCCGGATGAATCATCAGTGACAGTGGCGGCTCGTGACTGCTCTTCTGAGGGGCGCAAATTCAAAATATATGTTTGTAGTGTCATTTGTGTTGCTCATGTTTTCAAAATATGTGTTTGTTGCGTCATGTAAACCATGTGCATCACGTGTTTTGTCAAAATAAGTGCCTGCTGCACACGCCTCAAAACCATTTATGATAAAAGGTTCACAAAATACACACAAGACAGTAAACTGTGATTACGCATGAGATTATACTAGTATCTGACAAACGTGAGCATCTCTTTTATCATAAACCCTTTAGACTCTTCTGCAGTAGGCACTTGATGCACATAGGATCACTCGACGCGACAAACACATATTTTGAAATTACACATGATCAGCTACATAACCTGTTGTGAAGAACTTCGCATCGTGCTCCCTCGAAAAAAGAAGTCACCGGCTGCCACTGGTCAGTGGGAAGGCGTAGAGACTGACTTGCTTATATAAGCTCTCAAAGTGATTGACAGGACTGAATGTTTATTGTAGGTTTCTCCCAAATCCTATCCTTGGCATTCCACCACTTAAACATCCCCTCTTATAACTTTATTTGTGACTATCACTTTATTGATTTTCTTACCAAAAATAAGTATGAGGGGCCATGCGGCTAAAAAAAACATACTTCACTTATGAATACATATATAAAAGCATGCATACACATATATAAACACTCGCATATACATGCATACTGTTGCATGTTTAAGCAAATACCTATGAAATACATGTGCACACTAATATGAAATTCATACAAATACATCTTAAGTTAGTAATGCATACATATACACTTGTGAATAACTTGCATATACATGTAAACTTAATGCACGCATACACCTATAAAAACTGGAATATACATTTAAACTTAATACACACATACACATATAAACACTCGCACATAAATATAAACTTGATGCACGCAAACATATATAAACATTCGCACATACATATAAACTCTGTCCATGCATATACACCCATTAACCACTTGCATATATATATAAACTTGATGCACGCATACATATAAAAACACTCGCACATACATATAAACTTGATGCCAGCATACACCTATTAAACACTCGCATATACATACAAACTTTCAGTTTAAAAGGAAGTCATTTCAGAATAAAAGTCTCGATGGAGGGGAGGAGCTAAGGTGACTGCAGCTACCATGAAGCAAGCGCACCGCTATATTTGATGTAACTTGCAGTAATTAACAAAAAACCGAGCCTTATTTGACAGCAGCACTAATTGAACTATTTGACCGGATTTGATATAAAGACCGTGACCGGAATGCACTCACAAATCGCGCTGTTATTAGAAATCTTTAACTGTTTCCAGACTGAGCATGGACACAAACAAGCAGAAGACGTTTATAAAAGCAGCTGCCTATCAGCGTGTATGGAATCAAATCAAAACTTGACTTTTAGACCCGCAGTCTGCCTGTGCCATTCCACCCTAACCCGGACTGCAAATGAAATGTTAATATTATTCTACCCGTTACAATAAATATTAACAGCTCACTCGCTGGATACCCGTATCCACCTGCCTGCCCGCGTGCAGGACTCTGCCATGGAGTATGCCTAAATAAAAAAATCCCTGCCACCCATCTAACAGACTCTTGTAACTCTTGTAATAGATTTAGAAGGAACTTGATCATAGTCTATCACATTCCGTCCTGTAGGTTCGTTTGGCACAGCTCCAGTCAGGACAGATCAGCCACCAGCGAGATTAAAAGGTGGGCTTTGTTTAAAAAAAAAATATGTAATGCATTTCTTTATATTACAATAAATATGATGAACAAGTCACCCATTTATCAAATATCGATTAATTATTTTAGCTTTTTACAAAAAGTAGAATAGGCACGCATATTCTAAATTCTAGCCTCCTTCTCCAAGGATGTCTCCTCTGCAAAGACCCTATACTACCATTCAAAGATTAACAACTCACCTGACTCTCACACTCTCTTCAAGACCTTCTCTACCCTTCTTTGTCCCCCTGCCCCTCCACCTTCGTCCGACCTAACGGCTGATGATTTTGCTTCCTTCTTTGTGAAGAAAACGAAAACTATTAGCAGTCAGTTCTCCGAGCCGCCGCTTCTTGCGCATTCTCAAATCCCTGAGACATGCTCCCTTCCCTCCTTCTCTCTCCTATCCGAAGCAGATGTTTCCAAGGTCTTGGCTTCTAATCATCCGACTACCTGCCCGCTAGATCCCATACCCACCCATCTCCTCCAGGCCATCTCTCCGTCTGTTATCCCTGCTCTCACTCACATTATCAATTCATCCCTTTCCACTGGCACCTTCCCTGTAGCATTTAAAGAGGCCCGGATAACCCCGTTGCTGAAGAAACCCACTCTCAATCCTGCTATGCTAGAGAACTACAGACCCGTTTCTCTTCTTCCCTTCATTTCCAAGACTCTTGAACGCATTGTGTTCAACCAGCTCTCCACTTTCTTCACACAAAATAACCTCCTGGATAGCAATCAGTCTGGATTCAAAAGTGGTCACTCCACTGAGACTGCGCTGCTATCAGTCATTGAGGCCCTAAGGCAGGCAAGGGCAGCCTCCAAATCATCTGTGCTGATCTTACTGGATCTATCTGCAGCTTTTGACACCGTCAATCACCGCATCCTCCTGTCGACTCTCATGTCTATGGGTGTCACTGACACAGCGCTTTTATGGTTCAAGTCGTACCTCTCAGATAGGTCATTTCGGGTATCCTGGAGAGGTGACGTCTCCGAACCCCAACGTCTAGATACCGGGGTCCCTCAAGGCTCTGTGCTTGGACCGCTGCTCTTTTCGATATACATGACATCCCTGGGCTCTGTCATTCGGAAACATGGCTTTTCCTACCACTGCTATGCAGACGACACTCAACTCCACTTGTCGTTCCACCCTGATGATCCTACGGTTTCTGCCCGCATCTCGGCATGCCTGAGGGACATCTCACTCTGGATGAAGGATCACCATCTCCAGCTTAACCTTGCGAAGACAGAACTGCTTGTCATATCATCCGAACCAAAGATTCAGCACAACTTTTCCATTCAGCTAGGTTCCTCGACCATCACGCCTTCCAAGACGGCCAAAAACCTGGGAGTGGTCATTGATGATCGGCTTAGCTTCACGGAGCATGTTGCCAGCACCGCTCGCTCTTGTAGATTCATCCTCTACAATATTAGGAAAATTAGACCTTTCCTAGATGAGCATGCTACGCAGGTCCTGGTCCAAGCTCTTGTCCTGTCCAGGCTGGACTACTGCAATGCGCTACTGGCAGGACTTCCAGCCTGCACGACCAAACCCTTACAGATGATTCAGAACGCAGCGGCAAGAGTGGTCTTCAATGAGCCAAAGAGGGCGCACGTCACTCCTCTCTTTGTCAAGTTACACTGGCTTCCTATAGCAGCCCGCATCAAATTTAAGGCTCTGCTCCTGGCCTTTAAAACCACCACTGGGTCAGCACCCCCTTACCTTCGCTTGCTTATAGAGCCTTATGTACCCTCTCGATCACTGCGCTCTGCCACCGAGCGACGACTTGTGGTACCATCTCAAAAAGGGAAGAAAACACTAACGCGTACCTTCTCAGGAACTGTCCCACAACTGTGGAATGATCTGCCGGTCGTGACACGATCAGCTGACACTGTAGCTGTCTTTAAGACTCGGCTAAAAACCCATCTCTTCCACCATTACCTAACTTCCTAATTACAGATTTACTATCTTTATTTAGTTACCCTTCTCTTTATCTCTTTCTCTATCTACCTTCCTCTTTATCAAAAAAAAAAAAAAAAAAAAACTACTAACATACCCTTGGCTATGTATATTGTGTTGGACTTGATGAGACTATTTCCAGTGCACTTATGTATTGCTGTCTTATGTTGCCATAATTGCTTCTATTGTTTACCTCACTTGTAAGTCGCTTTGGACAAAAGCGTCTGCTAAATGACTAAATGTAAATGTAAATTTAACCAAAATAATGGCTGTGGCGTTGAAAGATTTTTCCTGTTTTATTGAAAAAAAAAAGAAATTCTATTGCTGTTATTATGTAGCATATATTGGTGATTTTTTGATAACAAATATGACAGTTTTAAACAAACTGTAGCCTATTTATTTATTTATTTATTGGCAAATGCAGAACAACGAGGAACAAGTAGCCTAGAACAAAAGGTAGGCACAACATGCCTTTCTACCTTGCGACAAAAAGACTAATCATAGCCAACTTAGGCTAAATATAATTTTAACATTTCGTTAATTAAAAAAAAAATTAAACCGAAAGCCCATTGTTTATGCTTGTCAAATTTATGCTGACTCCGTCACAAAATTTCGTCACGCAGTATTTGATATACAGTATTTGTTATATATTATATTATATACAGTATACTTTCCTAAACAATTATGATTTTTGCCATAATCGTGCAGCCCTAGGTATTTTAATATTATTTATGTAAACTTATTCAAAAATACTAAAAGGGAACAAATGTGTTTTTCCCTATATTTCTGCATTGTAAAAAATCCAATTAATAAAATGTTCGACGGGGAAAAGTATATAAGTTAACTCAATTTTCTTGTTTGGGCTTAGTTGAGAAGACATATTATTTTAAGTCTAGATAAATCTGTGTTTAAAACATTAAATGAAGGGTTATTTTCAAAATGGCTAGTGTTGACTGAACTAATTAAGACAAATCTGGTAAATATGTGGACTTATGACAGCTATGTTTCCTGACCACAAAATGCTCAAAATATTACTGTTATGTGGTAACAAAATGTAATTGTAAGAGTTGTTCAGGTGTGAATGTATGTGCTTAAAGTTTAAATATGCAGTCGGTAAATAAAGATAGCGTCTATAAAAATGTGCTCGGACACTTTCGGACGGAGATGAGCTCCAGAAAATCACCAGCGCTTAAGCGCTCACACCCCGCCCAGTGCAGCCTCTCCTCGGCAAGCCCATCAGAAATCGACTGCTGGCTCTGATATCTCTTTGCCGTTTAAACGTGATTTAATTCATTTTAATTTCTTATACTTAACAATGAAAGGGTTATGTTTTAAATCATATTTTAGGATTGCACTTAATTGATATCGCTGTTAAGTGATGTTTCATATCTTTTACATTTGTTATAACCGGGCTGCCTGCGAATTTGAACTTCAGAGCTGAAGGAGCGGGTGGAGAAATAGTCCCAATATCATAACTAGGGGTGTGCAGCGGAGTCATTATTTGTATCTGTAACAATCTCAAAATTATTTGTATTCGGATGGAACCGGAAGTGGGCGGGTCTTAAACCGGAAGTTTGTCATATTACATGAAAATGGCAATTTTTGCTTTATTATAAATATAACTTAAATAACTGTAAATATTTATTAAAAATAATATTACAAAATTTTAATCAAAAAGACAAATAACTTGATTCTCATTTATAATAGGCATGGAAAACAAACTTCTTATTTTCAAAGCCTCATACAGCTTGTGCCTATGTGCGTTGAACTTGAGAGCGTTGACTGTACATCACCTTTAAGTGTTTATTGTGTCTTTTAGCACAGTTACATATCTGTCCCATTCTGTCTAAATGACTGGAAGGATTTCAGGAAAAATAAGTAGCCTACATTAATCCCTCATCTAGCGATTCAAATACTCTAGTAATTAAACATCTTTCTGAGAGTGAAATTATTAATACTAAGATGCGTGTCATGTCTGACATCTTGGTTTCGGTTTAAAAACATGCAGGAATTTGAAAATAAAATGCAGGACTTGCTTGATGTTTAAAGAGTTATTAAGAGAGATAAATTCGGGACTGATTTATGTTAAAAAGTTATTAAGATTGACAAGACTCGCGCTGACTGACAGATCCGAAACACAACGCACAGACACACAAGTACGTGCACTGTCAGAATAGTTCAAAAATAAAGGTTTTGACAAGAATTTACGAAAAGCATAATAAGCATTACAACAACTTGGTGAGAATATTAACTATGTCCATAGCCTACAGCGTTTGCGTGAACAGAACGAATTGTTTAAAAAAAACTCTCATTAATCTTCATCTAAATTAATAAATAATCAGATATTCGTTTAAAATGTCAAATAACAGTATGCTCTATTATTAAAAAATAATAGTTATTATTTATTAGTTTAAAACAAGCAATATGATTTTAAACAAAAAGGTAATTAGAAAAATTTAATTCAAATGTTTCAGTTGTTATTTACTTACTTTATTACAGAAATACCTTGCTTACTTTGACTTTGATCATCTCTGTATTCACTATAGCTATAGAAACACCTGTATACACCTTATATTATTATTTCAGGAATTTATTTTCTATAATTTGAAAGTGAACACCAACCCTATACCTTTTTTGCTTTCAATACAAGTAGTGTACTATGACTATCAGATGAAGAAATGATTACTTTGAACCTAAACTGTGTCACACAATTAAAGTATTATAACAGAATGAATGGATCTATACTAGAACAACAGCATCCCTGTCATCAGATATCATCACTGAACGTCTGTTGTTTCTGTGTTAAAGTCACAATATAAGACATCTTCCCCAAGAACAAAACTAAAGGTATTGATTTCTGTGGCCTGAACGATTAGACGTATATAATCCGCTCTGATCTCGGCTGCTATATGCGGTCAAGTAATGCGGTCAGTATAGATTTGTGGACTTATTTAAGATTTTATCTTTTTAAAATCTATTTAGGGCCCAAGCAGCGAGGAGGAGGCCAAAATGCCCCTATTGTTTTCCTAATTTTTTTTTTCAACACGCTTAACATGCTTGAAAATGTTTGAAATTTGGCACACACACGTCAGAGTCGTGTGCCACTAGGCCCGTTTGCCATTATGGCGAAATCAGAAAAACAGGAAGTGTCCAATATCTAAGGCAACAAAATGTATTGTGAAGACACGCGTGGTGTTTGTTTGGCTCATGATTCCGATCGCATCGATGTGCCTATTGTGCTGCCAACAGGAGGGGTGGCACATCAAAATAACATTGCCCTATTCCTCCTATATTTACTCACTTAAATGCATATCGCCCACTGTTCACTGCTTTCCTAAAGCCATCGGCTGGCGGTGGCCATACAAAGGCCCTTTCATCACTGCTTGCATCTTTAATTATTATATTTCATCTTATTGCAAATTTGGAGATACAGGCTGCCGCATGTTAATATGCTAAGACGACATACAGCTGAAATATGAAAATCATAGTTCCTGAAGAAATGCACAAATGATGGGAGATGTTTAAGATAAGATACAGTATAATATAAACATCAAGTCAGAACTTTCCAAGAAATCTAACTGTGTATTATACATTGTTCTTCAGAGGGGAAAACAACAATGACCTTCCCTAAACACTGAGCTGTAAGGTAGAAATTCACAAATAAGAAAGAAATGAAATATGAAAATGAGTTTTTCAAAACAAAAATAAACAAAATATATCTGCAAGCAGCGATACGGGGCCAAGCTTTAAAGGTCCTGCATGAAGCCGAAAAGAATGCAATTTAGCAGATATGTATGAAAATTTCAGCACATGGGATTCAGAAATGAGAATCAACATAATGAATAAATGAAAATATTGAAGTATATGCATGCTGAAAGATGGACGGATAAGTCTAATGCTGACCTAGAAAACAATTGAACCGCCACAACATCATGGGCTCTATCTTACACCCGGCGCAATGCAGCCCAATGCGCGACGCAAGTGTCTTTTGCTAGTTTCCACCCTGCGCAATTATCGTTTTCACGTTGTTTAAAAAGCAAATGCATTTGCGCCCCCTTTTGCGCCCATGGGCGTTCTGGTCTGAAAACGAGGTGTGTTCAGGCGCATTGTTGGTGTGTTGCTATTTTGAGTCAACTAAAATAGACTACGCCATTGACCAACAAAAACCTGCTCTAAAGTCTAAAGTCAATGGCGCAATGTGTTTTATTGTTATTTAAAGAGCGCATTAGTAATATGCACCTATAAATGGGAGGACAACGCGGGTTTGCTTATCAGAAACATGAATGTGCAGCAGCACAAAAACGCTTTTAAATATGAAAGATTAAAGGATTGAATGTAAAAGATTATTATTGAGTCTCTTGGACATAAATGAGGACTGATTATCAGACGTTAGAAGGCGCAAAGAGTTGCTTCACCTGCAGCCTGGTAAGTAAATAAATGCTTTGCTTTAAACAAATGCGTCTGTTTTTTTAATGCTACCTCACGGATTTATTGTATATGATGACTCTGGACCTGTGGATGTGGTAAGATGAGAAACATTTTTATGTAATGCTTAAAAAAAACTCAGGACGCTGCCCAAGTGCTGAAACGGCTTTGTTTATAAATTCTTTATCTCCTATTTGTGTCATAGCTGGTTTCTGGGGTGATGATGTAAGGACGCATGTGCAAAGTTCTTGGATAAATAAATAACATTTAATAATGACACTGAAAATCAAACACGAGAAAACAAGACAACGGAATCAGGTGAGTAAAACTTGAACACTAAACACACACAGGAACAGACAGGGTTGGAGTGAAAATCATCCGGCACAGGCTGACGGAACAAAGGCGTATAAATACAAACACAATCAAACATACAACAGGTGTGGTGTGTTGGCTTAATTAGTCCATGAGAGTCCAGGTGAAACGGATAAGTGCGAAACACAAAACATGTCACGGACTAGCCGTGACAGTTTGTTACAAATAAAGTATTTTTAAAGTACAAACCTTTTCTTACTTGTAAATTAATTTTTTATGATATTGGATAGCCATACATTTAAAGCAATTAAAAGCCTGCTTTTTTACTTTTTACTTTTTTACTTGTGAATAAAATATAAGTTTATGAGATCTGTAAATTCCATTCCTTTTTTACTCCCACTGTAGTGTCCCACTGTAGTGTCCCATTATATGTATATAATTTTTGTTATTATTTTTGTTTGATTAGCTCACTGATATATACTGCATAAGAAATGAGCATGTAGGCTAATTATTCATATAAATATTACATCAAAACAGTGCCATTAAGCCATAGCCTGTAACTTAAAAAAAATTGCTTAAATTACTATGCAACTAATACAACAGTAACAAAAGATAAGAAATTGTCACATAGTAAATACCATTTTTAGTGACCAGCAAACTAAAAGCTTTTCCAGTGCTTTTCCAGTTTTTTTCCAATAGTTTTATCAGTCAAAGACTTAAATAAAAATTCAGAAAAGAAAAAGAATCAAACTACTTAAATTACTCTGTTTCCTTATTTAGGATGAAGATATTATGGCACTGCATAACAGTGTATTATACTCATACATACAGTTGGCATCTAGTCATAGTTGAGGGCGTGGTCTGGCGTGGAACATTGTGCGTATTTGAATGACAAAAATGTCATATTGTGAGTCATCGATGCCTGCAGACCGGCAACGATACATTGCAAAATTAACTGCAATAGCTTATGATTGCTCTTATTTAATTAAAAACTGGGTCAATGACCCAAACAAATGGCCAGAGGTGTCGTTTTCAGACATATTCTGTTATCTGGTTGTAAAACGTCGCTGTAGCGTTAACATTAGCCTATAACTCAGTCAACTTTCGTATTCACCTTATTCCGCCACGCCCCTTTTCAATTCTTCGCTCTTCCGCATTTTGTCAACCGACTTCCGCTGCTAATATGGCACAGTGCATTCGGTAGCTAGTTTGGTGTTTAGAAGATTGTTTGTAGTTCACTATAACTTTAGCGAAATGACAAATATCGCAACTGCTGTAAATGTTTTAAATTAGGAGCACGGAGAAAACTTCATACGAGGCTCGAATAGTCTTATAATGTCCCATCAATCGTCTCGTGGTTAGACGATATGAAGCAGCCGCGGCAAGTAACCTATGGGACATAATTTATTACCTTGTCGTGTCAGGGGCCGTATTCACAAAGCATTTTATCTTATCACTAAGAGTACTCCTAAATCGCACTAAAAGATTTTAGCTAGGAGTTTTCTCTTAAAAGTTATTCACAACGCCTTTCAGACCTACTTTTAGTAAGGAAAAATTATTACTCCTAAACTAATGCTGCGTTCCAGGCAACCCGTAACCCGTAACTCACGAGTTCAAAACCACGCCTCACGACTCTGAACTGGGAGTACATCGATCTAGTACGAGTTCACGGGTGGGAAGTCACGGGTTTGACTGCCGTTCCAGTGCACTTTCACCGGTAGAAGGTTGTAAAAACACGAGTTACGGGCTGCCTGGAACGCATAAGGTCGTGAGTCGTGGTTTTGAAGTCGTAACTCACGGGTTTAAAAACCTGCCTGGAACGCACCATAAGAGTGAGTCTTCGTTGCTACGGATGACGTCAGTTCTCATGCACGAGCTGCCTCGCAATGACCACGGTGATTGGTTGTAAGATGACAGCTGTCATGCGTAACATAACACAGACGCACCAAATCATGGAATTACAACATTGAAATATGTCTGTGTCCTACACAAAATAATAATAGTAATGCCATCAAAATGCATATATTAAAGAAAAGTCGTGAATGAAATTAAATTAAATCAAGGTAGCCTAATACCCAAATGAAAACCGCCAATTGCCTAATAATAAAAAACGACATTACATTAACACTTGCTTGATTAATTGACATCCTATTAGCCTAAATAGACTACTTAAAGCAAGGAAATGTTGCCCATATTGAAGAATCCTAATGTAATAAATAAATGACGGTGGATTATGAACTCGCCAAAACGGAAAAGAAAAGCCCAACTGGATGCAGGATCAGTTACTGCTGCTGTTCCAGTTGGTGCTGGAAAAAGAAACGTAATAAAAGGGGAAAATTCGGCACTGATATAGCAAGCAAAACTAAGCGTGAGACATGCGATACAATGATGCGCGGGTCAATGTACAAAACAACCGGCACCCGACCAACGTTTTCAACTAACCCGCCCGCAACTCGGACCGCAAAAAATCCGCGGGTGACCTCAGGCATCCGCTCATTTCGGATCAACCCGCGCATCACTGATGGGAGAGGATTTGTTGCAGATCAATGCAGCATTCCCGCTTATGTCGCGGACCCTGGACGACTGCGAGAGGCGGTGGTATATGCATTACAATCGCAGTAGAGGGTTGAGATTGCAGCATTTAAACAGACTAGCATGGCAACAGGTATGCCTATAATATTAAATATTTAATTTCATTATTGTTTCATGTAATTCTAAAAAACTTCCTGCTTGCCATGAATGTAATGAATTATGAAACAAATGTTATAAACAATATTCTTACATTAAAGTGTGCTTTTAAGTATGTGCAATGCTTTTGAGTTGGTGAAACTGTCCATGTTAAGGAGGATCAGCACCTAAGACATTTTAAGATCCTTTGTGAATAGGTCTTAGTGAGTTAGGAGTCCTCTCGACTTCTTTTAAGCTGTCCCAGACTTAGGTGCTACTTTTAGGGCTAAAATGCTTTGTGAATTACTCTTAGTGAAAAAAATTAGGAGTCCTAAATTTAGGAGTGACACACCCAGTATTTTTAGGAGTTGCTCCTAAATTCGCCAGTTAGGAGCTACTTTTAGCCTTAAAATTCTTTGTGAATACGGCCCCAGAAGTTGATGGAGCAGCATTGGAAATTATTACAGTACTTATGCCTACCAATATTTACACAGTGATTTCGTCTTTTTTAAAGCAAATGTGCACCTTTGCCAGTCCAATAACTATTTCGTTTTTATGTGGTAATGTACCATGATAGAATTCATTTGCAAACTTGCCAACACTTATTCCTTCAAATCAGGAGACTTAAATCCTTTTAAGTGGAATCTACAAAGCTCACACATGGTTTAAGAAATTCCTTACAGATAATATCTGATCACACTGTAAATGTTTAATATAACTGCACAACATCTGATCACACTGTAAATGTTTAATATCACTGCATGACATCAGGGGCCGTATTCACAAAGAATTTTAAGGCTAAAAGTAGCTCCTAACTGGCGAATTTAGGAGCAACTCCTAAAAATAATGGGCGTGTCACTCCTAAATTTAGGACTCCTAATTTTTTTCACTAAGAGTAATTCACAAAGCATTTTAGCCCTAAAAGTAGCACCTAAGTCTGGGACAGCTTAAAAGAAGTCGAGAGGACTCCTAACTCCCTAAGACCTATTCACAAAGGATCTTAAAATGCCTTAGGTGCTGATCCTCCTTAACATGGACAGTTTCACCAACTCAAAAGCATTGCACATACTTAAAAGCACACTTTAATGTAAGAATATTGTTTATAACATTTGTTTCATAATTCATTACATTCATGGCAAGCAGGAAGTTTTTTAGAATTACATGAAACAATAATGAAATTAAATATTTAATATTATAGGCATACCTGTTGCCATGCTAGTCTGTTTAAAGGCTGCAATCTCAACCCTCTACTGCGATTATAATGCATATACCACCGCCTCTCGCATTCGTCCGGGGTCCGCGACATAAGCGGGAATGCTGCATTGATCTGCAACAAATCCTCTCCCCAGTGATGCGCGGGTTGATCCGAAATGAGCGGATGCATGCGGTCACCCGCGGTTACGAGTCATCCAAAAATATTTTTTATGATATTCGGGTCGCGTTCGGTCGGGTCGTTTGAAATAAAGATGGCAATTAACTATTAAACAATTACTACTTAAAAAAAATGCTGGCCAGGGAGCGGGTCGGGTACACTATTTTTATTTTTTGCGGTCCGAGTTGCGGGCGGGTTAGTTGAAAACGATGGTCGGGTGCCAGTTGTTTTGTACATTGACCCGCGCATCATTTTCTCGCATGTCTCACGCTTAGTTTTGCTTGATATCTCAGTGCCGAATTTCCCTTTTATTACGTTTCTTTTGTCCAGCACCAACTGGGCCAGCAGCAGTAACTGATCCTGCATCCATTTGGGCTTTCTTTTCCGTTTTGGCGAGTTCCACCATCATTTATTTATAACATTAGGCAGGCTTCTTTAATATGGGCAACATTTCCTTGCTTTAAGTAGTCTATTTAGGCTAATAGGATGTACATTAATCAAGCAAGTGTTAATGCAAAGTCGTTTTATTATTAGGCAATTGGCGGTTTTCATTTGTATTAGGCTTGATTTAATTTAATTTAATTCACGACTTTTCTTTTATATATGCATTTCGATGGCATTACTATTATTATTATTTTGTAAAGGACACAGACATATTTCGATATTGTAATTCCATGATTTGGTGCGTCTGTGTTATGTTCCGCATGACAGCCCTGTCATCTAACAACCAATCACCGTGGTCATTGCGAGGCAGCTCGTGCATGAGAATTGACGTCATCCGTAGCAACGAAGACTCACTCTTAGTTTAGGAGTAATAATTTTTCCTTACTAAAAGTAGGTCTGAAAGGCGTTGTGAATAACTTTTAAGAGAAAACTCCTAGCTAAAATCTTTTAGTGCGATTTAGGAGTACTCTTAGTGATAAGATAAAATGCTACGGCCCCTGATCACATATGAAGGTTTAATGTAACTTTACAACAGGTAAAATCAGGTCACATTGTAAAGGTTTATAAAAATAACTATGGACTAAGAAACAACTAACTTTTCAGCAAGACCACCCTGCAATGAATTAAGACCCAATTTAATCATCATATCAGGAGCTGATCCCAAGTGTTTATCTGGAAGCTGTTGGTGTATGTACTGGTGATGTGCTTAGCGACTGTGTAATGGATGCAATATCAACCCTGTGTAAAGCTGACAAAGATGGTTGTTTCTCAGCAGAGATATGTACATTTGTGCCAGCTCAACACATGAAGCAGGTTGTCATTCAAAATAATTGCATTTTATAAACTAACATTGCTGATCTTAAGTGTATTCGTAGAACGGACTTCACAAGCACATTTAGCTAAGATAGCTTACCTGACACTGACCACCTTTTCAACACCCGGCGTGGTTTAAAGTTACCGGAACATCGTAGTCGAACCATTACTTGGGATAAGGGTGTTCCTCAGTCGACTTCCCGTCCGTATAAATTGGTAAGAAACAAACATAAAGGCGCTTGAGTGAGCTTTTAAAGTTTAATGCGTCGCCTTCAGCCACTGCCTCAGCTGCTCATCATATGCAGCCGGAAGTACGTTGACAAAATGAGCGCAATGGCGCCACCCTTGTTGTCGTGAAAAATAAGGTGAATAGACCCCTTAATCTCCTACGTCACTGTGACGTCACCGCTCTAGCTGGAGGCAAAAACATAAGTAGGAAATCATAGCAGGCGTGCTAAAAGTTTTACATTTATTTACTTTAAAATGTCATCTTGTTGTTTCTTTGACTGCCAGAATAGAAGGAACAGCACTTTTGGTTCAAAACTTAAGTTTTACCGGATCCCGGCAGACATTCCTTCACAGAAATCAAGACAATTGTGTTGGATACAATACGGCGTACAGACTAGACGGAGACGATCATAAATAATGCTTCTGTTTGCAGTGCACACTTCATAATCTATGCATAATAATCTATGTACATACATATGTACTGGTGTGTTGGTTTTATCTCTGTAAGCATATTAACATTTAGTAATATTTAGTTTGTTTGCCATGACACACAAAAGGTGTTTTCTCCTATGCAACAATAATTACACAAAAACACAACATAAATTCACAAAATATGTACATTTTATTTATTCACTGTTATTCACATCTTTAAAATTCATATGATTGCGAGGAACCGATCCAAATTCAGCCCTTTATCCAACGATCTTGATCAGTTCTCGTACCGTAAATGTAAAATCAAATTATTGCATTCATTATGAATTTAAATTCAAATATCGTGCCTCAAGAAGTTTTATGACACGTTGCTTTACAGCAGTGATAACCAAAAGCTCATTGCTCTTAACACATTTATGTTGGTTACATTAAAAAAAGATATAATTATAAACATTAAAATACATTATGTATTTTAAAATTTTGGTATAAAAAGGTTTTGTGGTTAGATTAAGGTTTGGTGATAAAACCATTTTATTGATAAAATGGTTTAAGGGAAATTATCCAGCAATTCTTATATGAAAGATTTGTAAATGTTTTACGTTTTTAGCTGTAAAAACTGAATATTGCTATGATTAAATGTTGCATGTGTCCACATTGTACACTTCAGCATCAATTTAAACATACATAAAAGTTTTATGTTTTTGAAACTAGCTTTCTTTGTACGTCGCTTACTACATCCGAGATCAAATGAGACATCTAAGGCTTTGTCCACACGAAGCCGGTGCATTCCCTATCCGATTAGGGTTAGGGTTAGGATTTTTCCTCGTCCTAAAAAAATAATCCGTAAACACGGTGTCGTCTCAAGAAATATCTGCGCACAAACGAAACCACTGAAACCGACTGAAAGCGGTGTAGTATATATGCCAGACCAGTATGGGGCGCTGTAATTCTGCCACAGATATACACTATACACGGAGAAGAAGACTTTGAGCATGCGCATAACCTTGCGCGCTGTATACGAACCAAGAAGAAGAAGTGATGGCAAACGCAACAACTTCAAGGGCAAAAGCCTCTTTTTGTCTTTCTCCTGGTTGTCTTCCGCGGTGGATCAAAGAGCATGTGGCGTATGGTGTTGACCTTTATCGCTTGTTGGTCACCACAATTGCATAGAAGCAATAGATTTTGCTGTAATAAAGCTAGTAGGCTTAGTAGCTTCTGTAGCACGAACACAATCATGTAGTCCGCCGTTATTGTTGTTGCTGTTACGTGTGATGCTGCCGACACGTGATGTGATGACGTTTTCGCTTCACAAAATATACGGATAGGCTGTACACACGAAACCGCAAGGGTGTCGATTTCAGATTTATCCACTTAAGGACCCGGTTTCAAAAAATAGCGGATTCAGTCTCCCAAAATGCCAGATCCGTGTGGACTAAATGCCAATACGATAAAAAATGTATATGTATACAGTGAAAAGCGTCTCCGTGTGGACAGTCCCTAAAATAAACGTTGCAGGCCTGATCGCAGCTGGGGTGCGTTGCAATAACAAAAAGAAAACCTCTTCACTCCGTGGAGCATTAAATGGGAAAATGTACCTTAAATCCTCTTTTAAGAGAAGCGTGCTTCACCTCCCGAGGTCCGGTATACCGTTATCACCGTGATGTTCTCACTCAGCGATCTAATGGTGTCACCTTTCACGCGAATTACCATGAATCTCCATGACGACGATTCGTAATGTGAACAAATAGTCCACCTGATTAAGCTATGTTCAAGTCTCCGTCTCTGTAGTAAATATATAGTTCTCAGGTAGACAACCATTAACAACAGACACAAACAGTAAATCAATACAGCATTATTTATGCCACATTTATGCCATATTTACACCAGTGAGTCACACGCTTCTCTACCTCGTGCGCTCAGAATTTACCTTCCTACTTCCGCTATACCTCCGCCCCTTTCACCTTGACTTCAACACGGATTGGACCCCCTCCCATGAGTGAGCACATGAGTAAAATAAAGAAATTTGTCATTGATAAACATTATTTAAAGAACCAAAAATACAAATAAAATTAACAACATCATGGTGTTTATATATAATAACAATTATAACAAATACAACAACAGAACAAATCCAAAAGAGCATTGAAACTTTACACCGGGTTACACTAGGACGGGTGTATGCAAGTTCGGTCCTACAGAGCCGCAGTCCTGCAGAGTTTAGTTCCAACCCTAATCAAACACACCTGAACAAGCTAATCAATGTCTTTAGGAATTAGAAATCAGGTTAGATTATCAGTGCTGAGGCTAAAATATGCAGGACTGCGGCTCTCTAGGACCGAACTTGCCTACCCCTGCACTAGGATCAGCTTCAAAGAACCAAATAATCCAAGATCAAGCCAAGTCGTCAACAATACAATCCTGCTAATTGAGTAATCCATCTATGAAGAACGGACCCCAGGCTGAAAATAATAACGTTGACCCTGTTTCCAGATGACAGGTGTGGGCAGGTTTGAGAGACTTGCTGTGCTCTTGATAAACTGGCAGTTATACAAATCATTGGTTTGACCAAAAAAAAAAAAAAACTAGAAACAGCCTGGACCTGAAAGAAACACTCATGTTACACTCATCTCTAATGACAATGCAGATGGCGCACTTACAACATAGACATAGCACATATTAATCAGTTTCTCTTTAATTTGTTGTGATGAAATAAATTGAAATGTGAACAAAACGTTCATGGTATCAATCAAATGAATGGAGCTCTGTTCTCAATGTCATGTTATTATTCAGATTAGGAGTTTAAGAAAAGCTATTACCTGAAGCGAGCTGTATGAGAAGCATACTTTACAATGATCTGAGTTTCATCAATGTAAAATCATTGTAGTCATGAAAGAAATAATTTTAACTGCTAGTTATGTTTAGGGTGACTTTATGTTCTTATTATACTCTTGTTGCAATAATGTTTAGTTAGTTAAGTTATAACAGATGTGAAAGATGTTATGTTGTGTGAAGTAGATAAAGTAATGATGACGACATTACAAGTGTTAGGATCTGGGTTTTACTCTGTTCTTTATTACAGCGTATTGCAGATACAGTTATGTTTGTATTGCGTGCGTGTTTTGATCTATATCTGGATTTGATGCAAATGTTGATTTGTTTGCGTGTGACACCAGGAAAAACATCGCTGAAAAACCCTGCATCAGTCCTGAGTGTCATCCACACAAACTCACCTCTTGTCTGTTCTCATCTTTATCTTTATATCAAAGCTAAACAATGATAGTTATTTATTATGACTTAACTTTGACAGTAGGTTACAAATCTATCATACTCAGAGTTTAACATGATGGCGCCTCAACAAAATTTGCAATCAAAGTTTTTGTCAAGAATGTGGCAAGTAGCTATAAATCAATCTTTCATTCTTATGCTATACAGGTGGCATGAATGACATGACTGACCACCTTTAGTTCATCTCCTCTTCAGTCCACTGATGTGCTGCTGCTGACTCTTCTCACTGTCAGTTAACTTCAGTCTTCTTTAAGCAGCTGAAATAATAATAAACTTCATGAGAAAAGACTGTTAGAGCATTAAACTGGTTATGTTTGAATTACGAACAATAACAACAATATTGTTATTTTTATTGTCACCACATTTTCTCCCCACTCAAATAGCTGCTTTTTAAATAAAAAATAAAGTGAAATGTATTAATATCATATTATACTGAATTTAATTTAATATAGCCTACTCAGATCAACTCGACTAAAGGCAATTCAGTAAGTTTAACTAAATACATTTATCTAAAATCATCTTTAATTCATTTAATTCAACCACTTACCTTACAAAATTAAGGAAGTTTAATAAATCATTATTTTCTGACCTGAGTTTGAGACCTGTGCTCTATATCAGTAGCTGGGTTTCCATTGAAATGTGAAGCGAATCTTTTCAAAATTCGCAAAAAAAGAAAAACAAACAAATGTGAATTAGGAGCGATTCCATCAAGTTGAGCACTCAAAAAAAATGTTTGTTCAATCAACATAATTGAATTAAGGAAAACTTTTCCACGAAATTAGATTAGGCTTGTACAACAAGAATACAATAAGTTAATTTAAACAAATAATCTGGTAACACTTTATTTCGATAGTCCACTTTAGACATTTTACTAATTATAAGTAACTTTGCAACTACATATAAACTACCAATCTTTAGAGAATTAGTAGACTGTCTGCTTAATATCTACTGACACTTTATTGTGATGATATCTCAACAGACATTCAACTGTCTATAAGTATCTTTTCAGGTGCATGTCAACTTATTCCACTAACCCAAACCTCTTCCCTAACCCCAACCCTTACAGTCTACTAATACTCTAATGACAGTTAGTTGGCATGTAGTTGCAAAGTTATTTATAGTTAGTAAAATGTCTAAAGTGGACTATCAAAATAAAGTGTAACCAATAATCTTTTGTTGCACCAACTTAACAAATATATTTATATTGGTCATAAAAATATCTTGTTCAATAAACTAAATTCAGTTAAGGAAAACTTTTCCACGCAATTATTTCTGGTCTGTTCAACAAAAACAAAACAAGTTCATTCAAGCAAAAAAGTCTAGTTAAACCAATTGTCAGTTTCTATATAGTACTAATTAGCATAAGCACACGTTAGCATGCTAATGACACATTGGATGAACATGTGAAAAGAGACTGATCTTCAAACAGTCATTAACACAGTTAGTGCTTTTTAAAATCAGTACGTATGTCACATCCACAACTTAACCACAAGCGCCACTCTTCTGTACGATGGTAACCAAACAATTCGTAAAAATATAACACAAAATCTTCTAAATCAATAAGATAAACCAACATTAAACACTATAAAGTGTTTCTCTTTACCTAAAAATGCATATAATAACACTTGATTAAAAAAATTACTCTCCAAAGGCAGTTGCATGCAAAGCATGCTGGGAAATACAGATTCACGGCCCAGTAAGTAATAGCAACAAAAATCATTAATGTGGTCCCAATATAAAATTATTGAGTTCATGTAATTTTTTTTAAATTTAAGCAGATTGAACATTATAAAAATAGGTTGAGACAAAAAAAATAAAAAATTGTGTTGTATTAACTTGTTTCATTTAAGTAAATTAGACAAGGTGCAAAACATTTTTTTTTTGAGTCAGACTTACAGACATGCAAATAAGAAAACTGACACCTGAAATATGAAAATGAGTCTTTTTAAAGAAATATGCAAATGATGTGAGGTGTTGAAGATTAGATATAATATAATAACATCTAAACACACAGACAGAGAAACAGAAGATTCAGGAGAGAAACACAAAAACTCAACAGTAAGAACTTGATTTACTTTCTCATTCCTATTAATTAAAATAATAATATTACAACTTTATAAAGAATTAATAAAGGCTTACTGAAGAGATACACTTGTGAAAGTGAACAAGTGCATTTGCTGCTTTAAGGAGTTATTTTTTACCTGATTTAACCTACAAAAACCAATGTTGCTGTTGTAACTGAATATACTCAAACCCATGTCATTTTTGTTTTAATTTAGGTTAAATTGCTGAAACTGTCAGGATCCTGTCAGAATCTTGTTTTGAATTATATCTAATCTGTGTGACGGGGTCCTGGCAGTACCTTGTTTTATGTGGGAGATGCGTGGTTTTAGGATTGGTTTATTTAGACCACGCATTTCCCGGGTCACTTTTTGGTAACACTTTATTTTACGACCCGCAAAGTACCGCGTAATTAAACCGAATTTACAGCGTACCTATTTGTAACAACAGGGTAGGTAACCTGTAGGTATAAGGAAATAATATTTTAAGTTTGGGGTAATAAGGGGGTAAGAATATGAAGAATTATAAATTATTTATACTCTAAGTATTTTATAACAACAGGGTACCTATTGTAATATTACGTGGTATGTATGACTTAGTCAAGTCTATGGGGAAATTATGTTTTATTTATTTTTTATTGTGAATTTTTCATATTGACTACTGAATGTTGTATACAGTCAATGTCTACGAGCCACATCGGCAAATAAATATAACAGCATATCACTTTTATTTTAGTAGCCTATATTACTTGCTTTTAATAACAAAAGTCAAGCTGATTTAATGTGGTTATCTTTTTTTTAAGATAAGTACAATAAAAATAGCAACTTATTCCCTATTTACCAGGAAACTCCTACATTTGCGGACATATTTGAAGTGGTGCTTTGCAATTTATTTACTGTAAATACAAGTATTTTAGCCAAATATAATTTATGCAATGGCAAACCAGAATGAAACAACAGCAGATGGTTCCAGCTCGCGCTAAATCAAAAGACGACTACATGCGGACTGCGCAGGTGTAGAACGCGCGGCCGTCTGCAGGAGGTTTGCTGGAACGCGATCCTGAGGTGAAATTTCTTTAAGAGGTTTTAAAAACGTTCTACACTGTGGAGTACGGCTGCGAGTGATGTTAGCAGGATCCGCATGCTGGATAAGGTGACTGGTTTTGTTAATACATGACTCAAGCATTTCAAACAATGTTTTTCAAGAAAGTTGCTAGCTAACGGTAGCAGGTTAGCTAGCACATAAGTAAGCCTGAAGTTATTAACGTAACTGGCTCAGAAAACTCTGTTTCTGTCAAGGCACAGTGAAGAAACATTTACTGAAGGCTTTCATTTATGTTTTTTATATGTAATGCAGAACAGCATTTGTGAGACGACATCAACTCAACATCCGAGTGGACAAGAACACCAACAGAGGAAGCCAAGCCGCAAAAACAATGAAAAATTGTCATGACTTTTTATTTTAAATAAAAGTTATGTGATATAAACATTAAGTGTTGGCTTAATTATAGTGTTTTAAAGATGTTTTGAAATAAGTTGTTTTAAAATAAAAATAACAATATTCTGTATGTTTATGGTATTTACCCTATAACATTTATTAACAAGAGGTGAACAAAGCACCACTTTAGTTTACAGCCCGCAAATATGAGAGTTACCTGGTACATACACAGAACAAGCGGGGAATAAGCCCCACTTCAATTTACAGCCCGCAAATATAAGAGTTACCTGGTACATACACAGAACAATCAGGGAATAAGCCCCACTTCAATTTACAGCCCGCAAATATAAGAGTTACCTGGTACATACACAGAACAATCAGGGAATAAGCCCCACTTCAATTTACAGCCCGCAAATATAAGAGTTACCTGGTAACTCCTGTATACATATACAGATCAAAGAGGTACAAGTTGCTATTATCTTTATTGTGTGTTATATTTTATTTGCCGACGTGGCTTGTAGACATCAACTGTAGGCTATACAAAACACTTCATCAGGTAAGTAGCATATATGAAAAAAAAAAACTATTACACATAGACCATATTACCCATAGACGTAAGTCATACATACCACGTAATATTACAGTAGGTACCCTGTAGTTATGAAATACTTAGAGAATAATTTTCCATATTCTTACCCCCTTATTACCCCAAACTTAAAATATTATTCCCTTATAACTACAAGTACGTACTGTAGAGGTACTCTGTTGTTACAAATAGGTACGCTGTAAATTCGGTTTAATTACGCGGTACTTTGCGGGTCGTAAAATAAAGTGTTACCCACTTTTTCCCCGATCCCTTACTTGTAATGATTTCCAGGTGTATGTAATTTATTTTGTCCCTATTTAAAGTCCTTGTGTTTGATGTTCTTCACTCGTGCGTTTTGGTTTCTCTCTAGTTCCTGTCCTGTTTCCCGTGAGTTAATATCGAATAGTGTTTTTGTGCCTTGAGTATCTTGTCTTGTCTTGTTAATTGTGTAGCTTGGTGTTATTTATCTTGTCTAAGTTTAGTGTCCTGTTCTTAGTGTTCTGTTTTGCCCCCTCGTGGGTTTTTGTTTTCTTGTTATTTGTTTAATAAATTATCTGTTAAACGTCATCCGCTGTCTGCGTCTGGGTTCGTCCTTTTCAAAATCCTCACATCCAACATCCACAGTAAAGACATGAGTGTTAAATGAATACTGTTTACTACAGAGAGTTAAAGTAACACTGATTCACTCTTTCGGTTCATTAAATCATTAAATATAATCGATACAGTAGATAACACTTTGGTAAAGTTAGGGCTTGTATTGTGAAGAGCAGATACAGTCTGTGAACTTCATTGTTTAAGTAGAATAAAATAATAAGGTCTGTGTCTAAAATAACACCAGTTATGGAGCAGTCTGGGCTTTTTCTCTACTGTCAGAGGACCATCTCATGCTAATTTGTGCACATGTTTTGATGTGTTACTGGGCATAGAGTTTTTTTGAGGCATGAAAGTAAATTTCTCCATCTTATGTTTTTGTTGATGTCTGCGTTGGGTGTCGCAATCTAATCTTATATTATTTTAATCACTATCTTTACCTACCTAAAACATAACACCATTTTGAAACCTGTCAGCTAAAGTAACTGATAGCTTGAATTGAAATAAGTTTTGCACAGCACAGGGGTTTACAGCAACACAACAGCGCTAAAACTAATTGCCATTTCACACGGTACGCGGCTTCAGCTTTTCTCTTTTCTATTGGAAGCGTTTTGTGCAGCATTTAGTGTAAATATGTTTATCTTCAACGGCGCCTTTCATGAAATACCATGTCTGGAGAAGGGACAGAATTTTGGGTGCATGAGCAAGGCGTGTGGACCAACTCCGCTTCACCTCTGTAACCGCCCCCGTCTTCTATTGAAAAAGAACTAAACACTCGTGGTTGACGCGTACCGTGTGAAACGGCCTTAAGCCCCAAGTACAGTTAGGGTTAGAACGAGACTGTAATGAAATCAATGTAAATACCAATAATCAAAATGATAACTGTTAATACAATATCAGAGAGAAAAAAATGATAATTATGTTTGTATTGATTTTGAGGTCCTTTCAAAAGGGTTACAACTGTCAGGAACGAGTCAGGAAAACAAAAATTGAAGAATAAAAAAACAGGACTAGAGAAGAGGCGAGGACTAAGAACAAAATCAAACAGTCACGCACAGAACAAGAGATGGAGGGGAGCTCAATAGTGAACTAATGAGGTGATGGAAAGCAGGTGTGCAAGAAGACGCGCTGCAACCAATTAATGGAATGACAAGAGTAAGGAGAGAACGCAATGACAGATACCCATGAGGAGATCTGTCAAAACATAAATGCACACACAGAAAGAAAAAGCATTAGTAACATTAGCACTTCTGTCACTTTGTTTTGGTGTAATGGTACAACAAAAGTGTGTGTGTGTGTGTGTGTGTGCGTGCGTGCGTGCGTGCGTGCGTGCATGCGTACAAAAGGTGGGTCTGAAGGATGGGGGTGATGTCCAACATATCCAAAGTCTTCTCTCTTTGAAAACCACATTCTGCTAATTCAGTAATAAAAACGATAAGAGGGCAGAACCGTAATAAAACCAATCTTTGTTTTGATTCTCCCTCATGTTGTTTGTTTATTCATGGCCATGGCTATAAGTATGAGCAGTATGTCAGGAGTAGTGGCAAGGCATTACAGCATATATAAGGCTCTAGAAATAATCATGCACTCTCAGAGCGATTATGGCTCCTCATCTTCCTCCGAGGATTCTGAGGCTGACACGAAGGAGGGCTCCGAGGGGAAAGTACCCTTCCAAAATCACTCTTAGCCAACTATGGTCGCAAGTTTCATTGTTTCAGCATAGTTTAACGATTTGGGTGCTGTTCTAGTAGACATTCGCAAACTGCATCGCAAACTTGTGCGGTTACAGTTGCTGAGCTGTGGTTAGTAGCATAGTTCCTTCTTATTATGACAAGTAAACTGGAATTAATCATGCTTTTAAACTAAATAAACAAGCAATGTGCAGTGCATTCTATAGCCATCATTCTAAATATACAAAAGTCAGTTTTATGTTTTTAAGTTTGTAAACAGAATTAAAGTGCTGTTTTTAAAACTGAAACTTGAGCATGAATTAAATATCTTGAAAATAAACAACAGAGGACTAAATCACAATAACAAAATCAGTCTTGTAAGGAACCACCCATTGGCCCAATGACAGAATCCAATGGTGTAGGTGAAGGGATCTCGTGTTCTTGTCTTGGCACTTCTCAAATAATAATTCCATTTATCAGGATTAAATTTAAATTATTTGACCTCTGTGTTTAAATTATAATCTGACTCCAATTTAATATAGTAAGAATTTAGTGCATTATATTAATTATCTGTTGATCATAATTTAGATTATAATTTAAATAGTTTGATTATTTATAAATTCTCATAATCTTAATTATTAGTTCATTAGGGACCTGATATCGCACCAGATATATGCCGGCCGTTGCGTACATCTCACAGACACAAAATTGCCAGTCTGATCTTAGTAAGAGGTTGCCGTGTAAACTAATACTTTATGTCTGGCCGCCCCATGCTTGCTCCGATCATAAAAATAGTTACTTTAGTCACGATCATGCAACTTGCTAAGTCAGGTGATAGACATAAATCTGAGAGTCTTGATGAATGTGCCCCATGCTCCATTCAACATCAAAACACCAGTGTGATCATATCCTGACAGAATAATCTTGCGGTAATACCAGACTCCTTCTAATCTACTAGTCATAATAATTTCTGAAAGAATTAAAATGAATCAATAATAACAATTTATTGTGCCAGGCAGGTTACACCTTATTCAGTCATTTAGTTTTTCAAATGAATCAATCAAAAACATCAACATTCACATCTAAAATAACAGTAGTAAATAAAATAAAAATCACACAGTCAAATCATACATGGCAATTAAAGTGACACACAGCAGTGCGGGAAGTACTGAATAGAGATGCTTTCATGATGTTTTAATACACAGAGTGTGGGAGCTTCTGGTTACAGAATGAATCCCTTGCCAATGTACCTTAAATACTGACCAGAACAAAGACATCGTAAAACTACAAAGAAATCCAGTTTGACCTGTATCAAGTGACCTTAAAGTACACCTGGTCAAACTAGCCAGAAGTATCCTGGCAAAACCGCACCTCTACAAGAAATGCATCTTCTATCCTAAGTTCTAAAACCTTGATCCCTCTTATCTTAGATTTATAGAAATGAGACTTTTTACTCATCGCACCATGACCTTAAAAATAATACTAAACATGAATATAAAATTGCAATCTCAGAACAACATAATATATATATACTTAATATCATATATATTCAGCAGATACCCAGTGATGTGAGCCTGAAGGCTAACAGTGCAAAAGCCTTTGTCATGAAGAGATTAGGAGCACAAAGAGATTCATGACCAGTTCAACTTGAGGGTCAAATTTGGGTTAACAACACCACTTGAGGTTTAATTGTTTTACAGTGTCTCTTCTTAAATAAACTTAACGTTTATTGTATACCAGCTGTACTACAGTCTTCTGATGCAATATACATTATTTACAGCAGTAATCTGGCCTTAAATCGATTTAAACAGATTAATTAGTACTTCACCTTCCACGTGACATCATCAACTTTGTTGTCTTCAAACAATGAATGTTCAACAAAGTTACTATGTTTTCAGGAAACAGTCTTGACTAGGTAGTTAGTTTCTTTAACTGGTGGTTCAGCAGCGAGTTACATTGTTGTTCAGGAAACGCACACCTGGTCGTCAGGTTCCTCAGGGGCGAGGAGATTAAATCCACCTTGTCCTTCCTCTATACCCTCTTGGCACCTGTCTCTGCTGCTGAAATCACTCCATGTGCTTCTATTTATACTCCACGGTGGGGCCTGGCTGGCAGATACAAAAATTGTATGCCAATATTCATTGGCTTTTTATACTTACACTCCAAGCAGATTGGTCTCTCTAGGGAGTTTTCAATTCGTCTGTGTATTGGTTGCTATTTTTTATTATTATTTTTTTGCTGTAGTAAAACAATGGTTATTTTTCATAAGGGTATAACTGAATTCATCTAAACTGATAATTGATAAAGATTTGATTGAACATCTGACATCTGATTGAACATTTCTGTTTGTTTGTTTTTCAGGAATGACTCAAACTTTATATTTCAGCGTTCTTCTCATCGGTGAGTTTGTGTTTGTGGTTTTATGTTTGTTTTATAATCTCATGAGATTTGACTCAAACTCTTTCTTTCATAGCTCTCTGTTCATTATCTGAATGCATTCAGCGCCGCTATCACCACATAAACATGAATAAGACCTGGACTGAAGCTCAGAAATACTGCAGAGAAAACTACACAGATCTGGCCACAGTCAACAACATCAATGACATGAAACAACTGATCATGAGTGTGAATAACAGCCTGTTGACTAACATTAAGGATTTGTTTGTCTGGATTGGATTGATGAATACAGGTGTTTATAAATGGAAGTGGTCTCTGGGTGATCCTGTGAATTATGTAAACTGGTCTAATGGAGACTCAAATGGTCCAGGTCATTGTGTTTATATGAGAGATGGATCATGGCGTCATCAGGACTGTAGTGTGAACAAGAGATTCATCTGCTACAATGGTGAGTGAAGCTTCATAAAATAACATCAAACCTTTATTTTAGATTAAGCTCTTATTGTTGGTGACTTTAATATCCACAATGATAAAAGACGCCTTAAGATTAGTGCTGCCACTAACGACTAACTTTCTAACAACTAATCTTTCGACAAATTTTTTGAATAGTCGACTATTCTAAATGACTAATTATAAACAATATAAATAACTTAAATGTTACCAATTAAAAAAATTACAATGTAAACAATATAAATAATAATAATCAAAAATTCCAGTGCAAAGTAGTTGCTTAACAGAAATATGAAATGTTTCACTACTCTTTGATCTATAACTGTTGCCCTTCTCATAAGTGTTGTTGTGTTTTGAGCCATTTTTGATTTTAAATGCGAGTGATATAGTGCATACAATTCAGTGCAAATTCAGAAATATAAGAGAATACACTGTTTTTGTTGTGTAACAGACTACAGAACACGTGCACGGGCGTATCGCATCATAGAGAGGGAGAAAGCTCGCACACAGACTCACACTACTGCTAATCTTTCTTCAAGTCATGTTAACCAATCAGTCATCATTAACATCCGTGAATGTTGATGTTTACGCAAAAAAGAAAGTATACTGAGGAACATACATTAAAAACACTTTCACTGTCACGTGAGAGAGATGCACGCGCTGTCGAGGCGCTGCACCCAGCATGAGTGAGAGAGAGAGAGAGAGAGAGAGGGCGCTGAGCACTCGCAACAATAAATTGAGCAATTTAAAATAGTAAAATAAAAATGTAAATGGGAATCATGAAAAATCTATTTATGGCGGCCAGTGTTGATTTTGTGGCGGAATCACGAACAAATCAATGTATGGGAAACACCGATCACCTTTAACATCCAAAGACAGAGTCATTGTACTTCTCAAAAGAGTTAATAAACAGTACAGACTAGCTCGCGGTTTCATTAATAATCATATAACAGTTACTTACGTTGTCCTGTTCTCTGTGGGTGCATCGTCAAGAACTCCCGAGTGTTTTCATTTAAGATGCTCGTGCATCGTCGTTGTGCTCCAGTGATAAGCCAGCGACGTTTGGCACAGTGTACAGACCACTCTTTTATCACAACTTGGCTTAAAATACTTTCATACTTTGGAAGTTTCAGACGCCTAATTCCATAGACTCACCTGCCACTGCCAATGTTTCAAAATTAAAGCAGTAAAGGCAGGGAGAGAGGGAAGAAAGATGTTAGCGTAGCAGATTAACCAACAGGGCGCGCACAGACTGGTGTGGAGGTGAATTACATTGAGCCACTTGAGACAGGAGACTAGACTAGAATAGTGGGCCGTTGGAGAAAAAATTTGCCTAATTTTAATTATGTCGACTATTCACGGCAGCACTAGTTAGCATTAGCTGTTATGGATGTTCTCAACTTTCTTGGTATTAGGCAAAACGTGACAGGACCCACACATATTTGTAAACATACATTAGACTTAATTCTGTCACTTGGGCTCAATATTAGTAACATAGAAATATTACCTTAGAGCGATGCTGTTTCATTGCCTTATCTCATAGACGGTACTTCTAGATAGAATGGCCCAGTCCACACCACGCTACCTTATTAGGCAGAACAATAATTTGCACTACTAAAGATAGCTTTATTAGTAATCTCCCAGATCTGTCACAAATTAAACATGTAGCAGATAACTTTAAAAACCTGAATGCTGTGGTCAAAACCTTGAACAATGTTTATTCTAGCACACTGGAAGCTGTTGCTCCCATTAGATCAAAAAGAAACAAGATGGCCATCATACCGCAGCCCTTAAAAAGGCAGCAAGAAAAATGGAGCGTAATTGGAGGAGCACAAAGTTAGAGGTATTGTGTGCTGCATGGAAAGAGAGTGTTCAACACTACAGACAGGTTATAAAAAACGCCAGATCTACCCATCTCAACAAGCTCATCGAAAAAATATCATAATTATCCTTGTTTCCTCTTTAACACAGTTGCAAAACTGACTAGAAACAGAGAACAAACAAAAACAGATACTAAACTACAACACAGTGGTAACGAATTTTAATTTGCGTAAAGTCTACGTCAGCTGGCTGCAGAAGTAAACTGTTGCCTACAATCCTTGTGTTCACTGTAGTCCAAGAAAAGAGATTTCAGTTGGAGCCGATAACTTCTGTCATTGTTTACTTTAGGATTTTTAACTTTGCATATCGTTAACGTACTAACACACACTTACAGTACGAAGGAAATGTAATCGTGATTCAGATAATAGGTGCGCTTTAAACAATCTTTAATTTGTCAAACAGAGAACAGTAAAGGATTCATCATTGAAACATCTGTTAAAACATGGAGAAACGCTCAGATCTTCTGCAGACAGCATCATACTGATCTGACCAGTGTGAGGAATCAGACTGAGAATCAACAGATTCAGAAGATCATGAATGACACAAACATATCTGAAGTCTGGATTGGTCTGTTCAGTGACTCATGGGAGTGGTCAGATAAGAGCGACTCCACATTCAGATACTGGAACTTTGGTGAACCTAATGGAGGAAAGAGACCACAATGTACATCAGTCAATGTAAAAAGGCAGAAAAAAATGTATGATGCAGGTTGTTATAAACCCGTCACATTTGTGTGTTATGAAGGTAAGTAAAAAAAGTAAATGTTTGTTTTATTATCCATAGCATTTTCTTTAAGCTTTATAATATGTGAAAATTTCATTTACAAGCTCTTTCTACACCTTCTGGATTGGAAATAAACACCTCTTTGGGAACGACCCCTCATGCTGAAGATCTTTGGGAGGAAGAGGTGGTGACACAGTTACCCGAGGCAGACGGTGAACTTTATAGAAAATAAGATTTATTGATGTTTAAATTGACTGAATACAATTCAATAGTTTAATTGGTGTGGAGTTGTACAGATGTGGTGATTAGGAATGCATGTTTATATGTATTACTGCAGGCACGTTTTCTTAGAATTTAAATAAATTTGTTATCGCACAATAACAAACAAAGCCAGGCAAGGGCGTAGTTTGGATTTTGACATTGATGGGGACGCAAATAATTTTATTATATTAAAGGTGCCATAGATGAAAAACTGTATTTACCTAGGCATAGATGAATAATAAGAGCTCTGTACATGGTAATGACATATCTTGAGCCTGAAACGTATTTGTTTCCTCATTTTTATATGAACCGCGTGCACACAAAAGACTGCTGGAAAACAGAACAATCTCAACATAGCACCAACTGTGACCTCACAGTCGAGATGTACACCCTAACATTAAATTACACATTAAATTAAAGGAGCATTTCACCCATAGAAACATTAATCTTTATTGAAAGTGTGTTATATTTGTGGTCGAAATGTAACATACATTTAGAATTTGGTGCCTATTTGACCGAGAAAAGGGGTGTTTGTAGTCTCACTCCCTCAACAAAGACATTGCACTTCCTTCTTTCAATGATGCAAAATGATGATTTTTACATCATTGAAAGAAGGAAGTGCAACACTGAAATCTGTATTTCTCCTGTCTCACTGGCGACTGAGAAAATGATGCATGACCATACAAAAACATGACTGGGGTTCTAACTATACAAAGCTTAATGCTAATGGGTGAAGTGTCCCTTTAAGAACAAAGTTGTTGAAATGCTAAAAACAAACTTGTGACTGCTGAGTTAGCGCTACATGCCAATAAATGCTATATGCTAGCGTTTAACTGAAGTTCTATTAGTTAACAATAAGTTGTTCCTCAAAATCTGTATTTACGTCTGATACTGGCTCTGTTATGTCGTGGAGTGAATGACACGCGTGTAAATACATCATACACCGACACCGTCTTGTAGCAACATAACTCTTTACTGTTGTTAGCAGTAGCAAGCATTACAGACACACTGCGCATGCGCACAGCACATGCGGGAACACATAAGGTCCTTAAAGGGGTAACACCAGCATAAAGAAATACATAACATATTCCTCCCCTTTTACTTTGAACAACAACCATAACAATTTTCATTATTATTATTTAACATTTTCCTACTATTTGAGAAAGAGGGTAGACTACCTCATTTCTCAGGCTAAACCCTGGGGATTATTCTGCCCCAATGCTGTGGGTTAGCCACTAAACTAAAGATCTAACCTCTGCGGTGCTTTCCGCATTCTTGTGGGATAACGTGGAGACACAGGCACCTGTGGTGTTTTTACTGGAGGCTTGATAACAGTTTCTGGGACAGGAGATGTGTCTTCAAGCGGGATGATTTCAGTATCCGTCACCACTGGTTTGCTGGTAAGTTGTGTAGGAGACATTTCAGGTACTCCTTCCTGGCCAGAATTTAAGGATGTTTTTGGTAGGTGAATCTGGGTTTTACACGGAACATCACTGGAGACCGCTGCAGACAACATCTGATCAACATGTCTCTTCCAGGTCACATTGTCCTTCGTTTCGACTGCATAGGAAACAGGGCCTGTTTGCGCGATCACTGTAGCAGGGACCCATTTGGCTCCTTTTCCATAGTTACGAACAAGGACATTGTCACCTCTGTTAAAGCTCCTGAATTTTGCCTTGCATCTCCTCTCCACCTGCTTTTGCTGTTGTAACAGTACAGTCTGTTTAGTTTTCACAGGTCTCAATAAATCCAGTCGGCTGCGGAGTTGTCGTTTCAGCAATGCCGTAGCTGGAGAGACTTTGGTGATGGCATGAGGTGTGTTTCTATATGCCAAAAGAAAAGCGTTTAGTCTTTGGTTCAAAGAGCCCTTGCCCTGGGATGCCTTTATGGCTTTCTTCAGAGTCTGCACAAATCGCTCTGCAAGGCCATTAGTCGATGGGTGATAAGGCGCGGACCTGATGTGCTGAATCCCATTTAAGCTTAAGAAAGACTGAAACTCATCAGACACCAGTTGGGGACCGTTATCACTTACAATCTGTTGTGGCAACCCAAAACGACTGAAAACAGATCTGAGCTCCTCAATAGTTTTCTCTGAAGTGGTGTTTTTCATGATGGCAACTTCAGGCCATTTACTGTGAGCATCGACCATCACAAAGAACATGTTATTCTCCAGTGGACCGGCGAAGTCGATATGCACCCTTTGCCATGGCTCCTCTGGAAACTCCCATGGATGTAAGGGGGCTGTCTGGGGCATTTTTCGCAGATTCTGACAGTCTGGACAGATTTTGGCTTCCTCTTCAATCTCAGCATCTAACCCAGGCCACCAGAAGTAGCTGCGTGCAATTTCTTTCATCCTCACTACGCCAGAGTGGCTGGTATGCAGTTCCTTAAGCAAGGGTTTTCTCAGTGGTGGGGGTATAATGACCCGATAACCCCAAAGTAAGCAGCCAGATTGTACCGTCAGCTCATTTTGGCGATTCATATAAGGTCTAAGATGGTCAGACATCTTTCCTCTCTTACCCTGTGAAATCCAGTCCATAACTTCAGACAAGACTGGGTCATTTCTTGTAAAACGTTTCACTTGTGCAGCCGTGACCGGTGCATTATGCACTTCTTTGAAGTAGAAGATATCAGCTTGTGAACGTTCTGGAGGTGTATCTGGCAGGGGCAATCTGGACAAACCATCCGCGTTGCAGTGTTGCTCGGATCTCCTATACCTGATGTCATATTGGTGAGCTGACAGCAAAAGAGCCCAACGCTGCATGCGACTTGCGGCCAGTGAGGGGATGCCAGATTTTGGACCAAAAATTGAGGTAAGTGGTCTGTGGTCTGTCAGTAGCGTAAATTTGCGCCCAAAAAGGTACTGGTGAAATTTCTTGACGCCAAATACAATTGCCAAGGCTTCTCGTTCGATTTGGGCGTAGTTACTCTCCGCTTTGTTCAGGGTCCTTGAAGCAAATGCAATTGGTCTCTCATCACCGGACGGCATCACATGAGAAAGTACAGCGCCAACACCATACGGTGAGGCATCGCATGCCAACTGTACTGGCAGTGATGGATTAAAATGTGTGAGTACCTCCGATTGGGTTAATGTGCACTTCACATCTTTGAAAGCCTTCTCGCATTTTTCAGTCCATTTCCATTGTTTGGACTTATTCAACAGCTCATGTAGGGGCCGTAGCTTACTCGCAAGATTTGGCATGAACTTTGCATAGTATGTCAATAGACCCAGAAATGAGCGAAGCTGGCTTACATTCTGTGGATATGGTGCTTCGATGATAGCCTTTACCTTGGATGGTGCTTTGTGAAGGCCAGCGCTGTCGATGACGTGTCCTAGGTATTCGACAGTTGGACAAAAGAATTCGCACTTGCCTTTCTTTACCCGCAGACCGTATTCACTCAGTCTCTGCAGTGTTGCATTCAAGTTTCTGAGATGATCTTCATCATCTTTTCCTGTGATGAGCAGGTCATCGAGATAGCACTGTACTCCATTTAAGCCACTTAAGATCTGGTCCATGGCCCGCTGGAACAAAGCCGGAGCCGAAGTTATGCCAAATGGGAGCCTCTGGTACCTGTATAGGCCTTTGTGGGTTACAATGGTCAGCAGTTCCTGGGAAACAGGATCGACATGCATTTGAAGGTAAGCTTGACATAAGTCTATTTTGCTGAATTTTTTACCGCCTGCTAAACCAGCAAAAAGATCGTCAATTAGCGGCAGAGGGTACTGTTCCACGGTTAAGACAGGGTTGATAGTGACTTTAAAGTCACCGCAGATTCTGACTGATCCGTCTTTTTTCATTACAGGAACAATTGGTGTTGCCCATTCGCTAACACTCACCTTCTTTAAAACTCCTGTTTTCTCCAGACGGTCAAGTTCCATTTCCACCTTTGGCTTAATCGCGTATGGAACAGGGCGGGCTTTTAAGCACTTTGGTGTGCTGTCCGACTTAATGGTCAGCTTTACTGTAATGTCTTTCATGCTGCCAAGTTCCTCAGAAAATACCTCTGCATGTTTCCTTAGGATGTTTTCTAGGCTGGCTGACTCTTTCACAACCAAATGTACTTCTTGCCAATTTATTTTTATTTTCTCCAGCCATGATCTGCCCATCAATGTTGCGTGACTGCTACCTTTCACAATGTAGATTGGTAGTTTTACATTTTGCCTGTTAAGCTCCACAGTCACGTCCATGACTCCTACTAGAGGTACCAGCTCTCCTGTATATGTCTTTAGGGTCAGCTTAGGCTTCTTTGGAGACAGATCCGGCCAGTTCTCTTTGTATGTTGATTCTGCCATGAGCGAAACGGTGGCTCCTGTATCCACTTGCATGGGAATGGCCTTACCATCCAGCAGTGGTGTCACCCAGTATCCATCTGAATTTGAAGGCACAGACATTACATGTGCCAATTCATTTTCATCTGAATCATCTGATTGCTGCATTGCAGTATAATCCACTTGATGAATGTGTTTCTTTTTTACTTTTCTGGCATAGACTTTCTTTGCTTCCATAGGCTTGCTTGCGTTCACTTTTTCACTTACATTCAACTTTTTGCTTTGACATGCCCGTTCAATGTGTCCTTTTCTTCCACAGTTATTACAGTCTTTGTCTTTAAACCAGCATTCTTGTGGCAGATGCCCACTCTTTCCACACCGATAACAAGTTCTCTTGCTGTCTTGTTTCGGTTTTTTCCTGTATACTTTGTTCACTTGGGTGAAAGTGCTCAACTCTTGTGCTTCTTTTGCAGCCATCTCCATGGAAACGCTGATTTCCATTGCTCGTTCCAATGTCAAATTACTTTCGCACAAAAGACGTTTCTGGATGGTTTCACTTCGCAGTCCGCACACAAATCGGTCTCTTATAGTGTCGTTCAGCGTTGCTCCGAACTCACAATGTTCAGAGAGACGTTTCAGAACAGCAACAAACTGCGCGATTGATTCTCCCTCTAACTGGTTGCGTTTATGAAAGCGAAATCTTTCGGCAATAATGAGGGGTTTTGGTGCGAAATGTTCTTTGAGCAATGTTACAACGTCCCTGAATGAGCAATCACTAGGCTTATTGGGCTGGACCAGGCTACGCAGTAGATTGTATGTTTTGCTTCCCATTACACTCAGAAAGGTCGGTACGAGAACTTCGTCTTTAATTCCGTTAGCCTTAACAAAACAATCAAACCGCTCCGTGTACGAGCTCCATTGCTCCGTATTTTCGTCATATGGTCCAATTTGTCCCACTAATCCAGCCATCTTACAAGTTAATGCACTTTTCACTCACTGTTTGTGTATGTTGATTTTCCTTTCGCCGAGCATGTGTCGATCGTCCCTGACGTCGTGCCCTTTTTAACTTTCTCTATTTCACTCGGCGGTGTCACAATGACACAATATCGCGTTCATCCTCGTCGCCAGTTTACTTTGTTATGTCGTGGAGTGAATGACACGCGTGTAAATACATCATACACCGACACCGTCTTGTAGCAACATAACTCTTTACTGTTGTTAGCAGTAGCAAGCATTACAGACACACTGCGCATGCGCACAGCACATGCGGGAACACATAAGGTCCTTAAAGGGGTAACACCAGCATAAAGAAATACATAACAGGCTCAAAATATGAATGGAAGAGTTAAAGTCATGTCAAAGATACGCTCATATATTACTATGTAACTTGTGTAAATACATCATTTATTTTACATTGTGTTTGTTTTGTGTTCACGCAGCACATTTGACAGATATCTGTTTTTGGATCATTATAATTCATTATATCATTATAAATTTGGTTAAAGTGCATTCTGCATAATAATTTGGAACAGCATATTTTGCATATTTTTCAAAGTATTAAAGTATCTTTTGACATATTTCATTAAAATGAAATAACATCCACACTGTCATATAAGTGTTGAGGGTAAAATAAAATGTGTAAACTAACCCAAACTGACTGTATTGGAAAAATATAAAAAAATAACATGTGCATAATAATTTGGAACGCGGTTTAATATCCCCTCAAGAATACTCAAGAAGCCAGGTGCAGATCCTACTAACTACAATAACTTCAGACCTATTTCTAATCTACCATTTCTCTCAAAAATTGTAGAATATTAAATGTAGATTTTTTTAATGTTGCGGCTTAGATCTACGATCACTTATCTGTTAAAGTGCCCGTATTATGAAAAACTCTGGGTTTTGGGGTGTTATTTTGTGTCTCTGATGCTCCCACACGCATACAAACTTGGAAAAAAATCCATCCATGCTGTTTTGAGTGAGATACAGGTTTCTGAATGTCCTCTGCCTTGAGTCTCAGATTGTGCCAGTTAAAACTCAGCTCCGTTGTGACGTAACAAAAAGTTTCGTCACATTCAGTTTGAATTTTCCCGCCCACCACCCCACTCGCAGGTCTCCACCCACCAGGTAGCTAGAGAGCATAGAGCAGTCACTTGAATGAGACCCTCTGTGCTGTTATCATGTCTCACGGAAAGAACAGCGCTATTTGGATATTATGGATTATACTCCCACCTACTTTTAAAAACAAAGTTTTAACGTGTGATTATTGGAACCCGGAGTAATCTTATATACAGTGTGTTACGACGTAAACAGTCCTCAGATTGTAGGCAATAAGACCTTCATGCGAAATCTGATGTAAACAACAGACTATGTATCTATATTTCACGGATTATAAGCATTTGTGGACAAAAATGGTAATTGGATGTATTTTATTGGACTTTCATGGATCATTCACACATCTGAAACAGACTGGATTCGATTCGCGATCTTTGTATATCAACAAAAAAAGGTAAGAAGTCACGTTATATTTTGCATGTTGTCATCTTCTGTCACAAAATACTACATTTATGATGTTAGAGCTAAAAGCTTTTTGCCAAACTAACCGAGACCGTACGCCCCGGCTTTTCTGACAAGGTGAGCCTCTAATAACTTTACGGTCCGCATAGATATATACACGGTCCGGACCTCCCGCTAGCTTCTAGCAATTAGCATGCGGTCCACAAGCAGTATACATCCCCCGCCAGGTCTTAATTTCTGTAATTTGCGAAAATAATGCGTTTGAAAATGTTTATAACGGGAATATGTTAGTATTGTCCAGGGAAAACGAGTGTATTGTTCAGACTGCTACATCACAATTTACACTGGAATCTTTGTGTGTCATGATGAGTTTGACACACTGAGACCGTGCCTTACAGCCCCGGCTTTTCTGACGATGCTAACCCCCGAGCCTCTTAAAACTTTACGGTCCGGACCTCCCGCTAGCTTCTAGCAATTAGCACGCGGTCCACAAGCAGTATACATCCCCCGCCGGGTCTTAATTTATGTAATTTGCGAAAATAATGTGTTTGAAAATGTTTTATAATGGGAATATGTTAGCATTGTCCAGGGAAAACGAGTTTGTTGTTGTGACTGCTAACGTAACATCACAATTTACTCAGGAATCATTGTGTGTCATGAGTTTCTTCTCCTGTAGTGTACTTATTAGTGATACTTTTCTGTATGATTTGTCTGTTGGCAACATAAACCGTTAATAATAATAATAATAATATATAAAATAATAACACAGTATGGTCTGTACTGCTCACGAGACCACTGAGCATGCGCACGGGCACATGACGTTAGTAGTGGGGCGTGATCAAAGGAGCAGCAGCTCATAAATATGTAATGACTAGCTCAAAACGGCACAATCTGAAATGCCCTAAAAACAGAGGCTACTAGAGATGGGTAACAATCTTTTCCTACAAGCTATTTCGAGCAAACAACTTTTGAAACATGCTTCATGGAACTCATACACCTATATAACTTGTGGAAAAGCAGTCATAAGATGGGCACTTTAAAAACCTATATGAAGGATTTCAATCAGGATTTCATACTCAGCACAGCACGGAGACGGCGCTTGTCAGGATCACTAATTACCTCCTGGTAGCATTTGACACTATATCACACAACATCCTTTTACATCAACTCCTGTCCATTGTAATAATTGACACTCCTCTGGCCTAGTTTACATCTTATCTAGCTGAGCATACCCATACTGTTCAGCTAGATATATTTAAATCTAGTCCCTTACAAATTGCTACTGGTGTTCCACAGGGCTCAGTTTTGGGTCCTTTACTTTTCATTATTTATCTGTTATCGCTCGGTATTATTTTATGAAAGCACGGAATCCAATTTCATTGTTATGCTGATGACACCCAACTCTATCTATCTTCAAAACCTGCTGCTCATCTCCCTACAGTAAGTTTACTTAATTGTTCATCTGATGTTACAGCTTGGTTTTCAAAAAAAATTCTCAAACTTAACAGTAGCAAAACTAAAATTCTTCTTGTTGATACAAAAACCAATCTTACTAAGGCTGGTGGTTTTTCCATGTGTATTGATGGCTCGATAATTGTTCCTTCAGATCATATTAAGAGCTTGGGGGTCATCCTCGATAATACTCTATCCTTCAAAGCCCATATAAACAAGATCACTCGGACAACATATTACCATATTCAAAATAAAAATTGTCTGCGTCTTGCCGTCTCTACAAACAGTACTGCTATTTTTGTCCACGCTCTTGTCACCTCGTGCTTGGACTACTGCAATGCTCTTTTTGCTCAAACTCCTATGAGTGACCACATATCTCCAGTTCTTTAATATCTGAACTGGCTTCCTGTCAAGGAGCTTATTGAGTTTAAAATCTTACTCCTAGCATACAAGGCACTTCATAACCTGGCCCGACTTATCTAAGATATACTCCCTCTTGTTCTTTAAAATGTGGAACAGAGTTTAATTTATTAGGGCATTTCTATCTAGTAGAATGAATTTGACTGATGCCGCCCATGTATTGCTCCTGTTTCTAATAACATCTGTGCCAACTCTGTAAACATGGGTGTTTCAAACATGCTAAAGGCCCTTAAATCCTTTGCGCAGACTTTTGTGCATTTTTCCAAAATAGCATCCTTTGCTTTTTTTGGAAATACACCCAATCTAACAAATGATGCTGTCACAGGTCTTAGACAGGGACTCCCAACGTATCGTGACACAGTCCCTCATCAAAGCAGAGCCCTTGGCTCGAAACTAAGGATTTGCAGCAACACACACAGAGCTTTATAAGCGATGACAATACTTCAGTGAGCAGGTAAATACGAATACATCACCACTGGACTCGGCCCAAGGGAGCAGGTGGAAGTAAAAGGCAGGTTGCTGTATGTCGGGCCTCACACGGCCACAGATAGGATCTCTCAGGCGGGTATCCCAGATTGAAGCACCGCACCAAGGATGTACTATATGAGTCGGCCTAATGCTTCCCTCTCCTCTCTTCCACAGCGTGACCAGAGATCTAGATGGGGCGGGCATCTGAAACACTCACAGCGTGTAATCACACACAATACAGCACGTCCACTTCTCCACACAGTAGTTGATCTAATTTTTACGCCTTAGTACTTCACACAATACTCACAGCAAACTCCTCTCCTTACAGAGTTCACAGCACCAACAGTTGGAAGGGATGGATTATAGATCGCCGCCTGGGTTAGCCGTCAGTTCCCCGTCACACAACCGAAGCCTTGTCCACTGACCCAGCAGTTTGCGCCCCAGCCCATATTGGGCTTGTTTTTCCGCTGGGGTCGGCTCCCGGCCTTGTTCCAGCCAGTAACTCAGTGCTCTCACTCAATTGTCTTGCTGTTGCCGCTCTCTCCAGCGACTGGGGTCCCAGCCCCAACTTGACGGCACTGTCTCTTGCTGGCCTCCCGGCGCCTCTACAATGCCCACCATGTATCCTTCCTCCTGGTCGGGCATTTGCTCCACTGGGTCCCTCCGGCCCCTCTCCTCAGGGAGCCGGGATAAAGCCTCCGCATTGGTGTGCTCTTTTCCAGGCCGGTACTGTAGCTGGTAATCATAATTGGCCAGCTGGGCCACCCACCGCTGTTCTACCGCCCCTAGTTTGGCCGTCTGTAAGTGCAAGAGAGGATTATTGTCTGTAATGACTTGTACCTTGGCACCCCACAAATAATCCTTGAATTTTTCACTGAGTGCCCACTTCAACGCCAGCAACTCAAGCTTAAAGGAGCTGTATTTGGCGTCGTTCCTCTACGCTGGATGGAGGCTCCTGCTAGCATAAGCTATTACGCGCTCCCCTCCTTCCTGTCGCTGGGCCAGCACTGCCCCCAGGCCAAGGTTACTAGTGTCTGTGTACAAGACAAAAGGTTGGTTAAAATCGGCATATGCCAGAATCATGGCTTGTAGCAGCCTTGCTTTAGCTGCTGGAAGCCTGTCTCACACTTGGAGTCCCAAACTATCGACGGGGACCCCCTGCCTCGAGGACGTCCCGTTCCAGCCAAGAGTTGGGGGTAGGGGCTTTGCAATTTTCGAAAAGTCTTTGATAAAGCGCCGATAGTATCCCATAAATCCCAAGAATGATCTAACCTGTCTCACCGTCTTCGGGGCATCCCATTCCCGTACTGCCGACACTTTTTCTGGGTCCACCACCACCCTAGCGGCACTAACACAATGGCCCAGGAACATAACTCCCCTACGCAGTAAATGGAATTTGTCAGGCTGTAGCTTTAAGCCATATTTCTCCATGGCCTGGAAGACTTTTTCGAGATGTTGCAAATGGGACTCAAAGTCAGGTGAGTAGACTATGACATCGTCGAGGTACACTAGTGTGGATTCCATTTGTTGACCTCCTAAACAGCGCTGCATGAGCCGCTGGAACGTGGCGGGAGAATTGCAAAGGCCAATCCCGCTCTCCCTGGCCCGGAGAGTTATATTTTTAGTGTCCCCGTTCCCCTGCCCTTTCTTAATTTTAAATAATTTAATAAAGTTTGTTTTAATTGTTACTTACTCTCTCGTGTGTCTGGTCATTGGGGTGCTTTTGGGACCTCCTCGAGGTGGAAACTAGGGAGGGGCGAGACTCACAACATCTGTGGTCCGCTCCGACCCACTGAAGACTGGGTCAAAACTTTTTTCCACATGACCTGGAATGCTTTAAAAAGATGCAACGTGCCTGTTTTTGCCGAGTCAAACTTTAACAATGTATCACAGCCAGTAGACTTAACCGTGCCTACTTTTTTCTCGCCTTTTTCCACAATTTGCATACAGGAGGCCCAGACAGAAGAGGTGCCGGTTGGTTTAACCTCTTTATATTAATTTTCTTCTAGCTTTTTCCTCAAATCACTCATGAAGGTATACATTATCAACGTGCATGTGCATTAACACCTCTAGTGTCCTGTGTATGGCATACTACCCAATTGGTGCCCCGTGTAAAAAGAAAATTCTAGTGTTCTTGATGCGTTTTCTGGTTTTAAATGTAATTAGAATGTGATGTATTTGGGCATGGGTGTGGCTTCTAATGACACACTTGAATGTGGGCAGGGGTTGGATGTCCTCCGGAGGCTGCAGCAAAACGCTACACTCTACACTAATCAGTCTTGTGCAATACTGCATAAAGTTGAACACATCTATTCTTTCTTTATTTGTTTCTTCTTCATCCATTCCATCATTTATGGCTATGTTCATGGCGAGAACTGGTTAATTCATACACAAGTTGATCCACACAAGTTAATCCACACACAAATTCACCTAACTTGCATGTTTTTGGCCTGTGGGGGTAAACCCATGCTGACACTGGAAGAACATGCAAATGCCACACAGAGTGTCCACCTGACCCAGCCGGGGATTGAACCGGAAACATTCTTACTGTGAGGAAACAGTGCTACCCACTAAGACACTGTGCCGCTCACCTACGCATCTACTGACTTCAGTATTGCAGGATCGTTGTCCGTCAGGTGCATTCTCAATGACCACATCTGTACTGTCATTCTTTCAAATAAGCAATTATGCATAATGAATGTTGTAATAAAGATAATACAATTGGAAAGTGAGTTTCTTCCTAAACTCAGTTTATCCAAGGAAATGTTTCTGCATATTTACTTTGACTGATCTGATGTGTAGCTTGTGTTTGTGGTTTGTTGTGTCTTCAGATCATCTGATATTGATCCAGAAGAATCTGAGCTGGTCTGAAGCTCTGAGATACTGCAGAGAGAATCATGTGGATCTGGTTTCAGTTGATTCAGAAGAGATTCAGCGCTGGGTGACAGACGTGATTGATGAGTCCTCTACTGACGCCGTGTGGATGGGGTTACGTCACTCCTGTGCTGTTGGTCTTTGGTTCTGGGTGAATGGAGAGATGGTCTGCTATCAGAATTGGGCTCCAGGGAACGAAACCGCAGTGGACGACTGTGACCATGAAGTGAAATCTGGAGCAGTACAGGCCAGTGATGACGATCTTCGCTGGATCGGCATTCCTGAATCTGGCAAACTCAACTTCATCTGCAGCAGAAAATGATCAAATCATTTGTGTCTATCACTTCACGTGAAACAAGTTTTTGTTCCTGATATATTTTCTGTTTTAGAGTTTGTATTTAGATTTGTTGTTAAAGTTGAAGAATTTTACAGGCATTTGTAGATTAAATACAATTTTGCATTGTGCCATCTCAAGCTAATTTAGTATATTTTTATTTTGGGATAAAACTTATTTTCTATGATCATTTTGTAATCAAGTTTGTAATCTTTACAGTTCCTGACCATTTTGTGAACTGTTGAATTAAGTAAAATTAATGTGTAAGTTGTATTTTGGAGTTAACTCATCAATTAAGAGAAAACGCTTCCCTGCCAATGACAAGAATTTCCGGCTTTCCGCAACTTATACAACCCGGAAGTAGCTCCTCGAGTGAAAGAGAAAGAACTCTGTGTATCTTTTAAAGATCGCTCTGCATCTGATCGCTATCAAAAGTCCTTCACAAAAATTATCTCAGCTTTTTGTTCAAAATTTTGTGTTTTTGAAGAAACCTACCCATATTTGAGAGGTGATAAAAAAAGAACTACTTAAGGTGGGATGAAATGTGTTTTTTTTTTTTTTTTTTGAAAGCAGAGGGTCTGTTCTTTCATTTGATATATTGTTTGTTTATATATTTAAAGAAAAACATTTTCTGGAAGGCATTAAACTTTTGTGAAAATCATGAAAAATGCTGTCGCTGGCTGGCAACTTTTTTAAAAACAATGGCGGGGAAAATATGGGTATTTTTCTTCAAAAATACAAAATTTTGAGCAAAAAGTTGAAATATTGCATTTTTGTGAAGGTATTTTGTTAGAGATCAGAACGATTTCAAAACATACACAGAGTGTAACATTAATAAAAAAAATTGCTTTAGTTTTTTTTTTATAAATTGGGTAAGTGGATAATCGCGGTATTACAGATTAAAGGGGCAATGAAGCTGTTGGTTTTATTGTTTAATACCGTTGTCTGAGGTCTACTTATGATGTTCGCATGGTTTTCACAATCAAAAATATTAAAAGCAATAAGTAATAGGCTATTTTGTAACATGGTTCTGATGCTGTCTGGCAAAATAGTTTGTTTGAAGGGGCGGGCCGCATTGAAGACCTGGACGTAAACGCCCACAGCTATGATTGGACAGCTTCATTTCCCGTCATTACATGTGGGGAAATGTTTTAAAAACATTAATGTGTGAAAATAGCAGCCGAACACATATATGTTTGAGCCACAAAAGATTCTGTGTGCTAAAGATGATACATATACATAACAATACGTATAGTAAACAGAACTTTAAACTCGACGTGACTAAATTACCCTACACAACACAGTAAGCGCGCATCAGAATCTAAACCGTGGCTGGTAAGTCCTTATCACTAACTTTGTATAATATCATTATATTCCAGTTGTATTATTAAGTGTTGCACCTTTATTAATCGTTTAATGTTTTAGTAAATTAAAACAGTCAAACATACGTGTTTAGAGACGGATGTTACAATCAGGACATATCAAGCGATCTCTTCTAACAAAGCAATAGTGAAACGCAGTAACTTATTGATGGTACAACGTTAATGGTACATCTCTGCGAAAAATTTTGATTAATTTATTCGTGTTTGATGACACGAATTTCCGCTGTTTTTCATGTCTCTGGAGAAGAATGTCTTTTTTCGTCCTTCCCAGCACGAATTTCTATCAATGGCTGTTCATGTCTGTGGCACGACTTTCTTTATCGTGTCATTTTATATGTTGTTTTCTCATCGTTCTTTTCTATTTTTAAATCATTGTCGCTTGGGGTTAGGGTTAGATTCGGGGTTTGCGTTATGATGTAATTTTATGTATTGGTTTCTACATGTTTTTCGTTTGCTTTTAAAACTATTCTCACCTAGGGTTGGTGTTAGAGTTGGGGTTTGGGTTAGGAAGTCGCAGAAAGTGATTCTAACCCAAACCCCAAGCGACAATGGTCAAAAAATAGAAAACAACTATGAGAAAACAAAATATAAAATGACACGATAAAGAAAGTCCTGACACAGACACGAACAGCCATTGATAGAAATTCGTGCTGGAAAGGACGAAAAAGACATTCGTCTCCAGAGACACGAAAAACAGTGGAAATTCGTGTCATCAAACACGAAAATAAATTAATCAAAATTTTCGTTACTATAACACGACTTGCCTTGAGACTGGGTTGGAATCTGCGGCACACAAAGTAAACAAGCACTTCAAGTAACAACTATGCATTCCTAATGTTAGCTTCCGAAGGAGGGTTATACAGCGATTGTTTTCTTCCACAACCGAACACTCCATTTCCATGGGTACTTATAACAGATCACTGCGTCAAAATAAAAGTCTCTCAGGAAAAATGTATTTAAAAGTCATTTTGGTTACATTTGGCAATCTTTAAAGACATGTTTACTGATTGTTGAGACACTGCATACGGTTTGCTTTGCCCCTGGCCAACACGTGTGTCAGGCGAACCTGTGGGCGGGGTTACAAAAGCAGTTCTTGCAATTTGAATTTGAAGGTGGGGATAAAATCTCTACAACATCGCATATTGGCACATTCCTGAACCAACTGTTTTCTTGGCTTGGTGCCAAAAACTATATTTCAGTAATGAGGACGTTAAAATTGATTCTTTGATTCACCGCTCCTTTAACATAAAAACCTTTAAGAAACACGTTTTTTCATGCAAATGTTTTCTTGTAATTAACGAGATAACTCGTCAATGGCGGGAAAGTTTTTTCAGTCTTCCTTCCTGGAAAAAACAACAAGAGAAGCAGGTGGAGGAGCTGATGAAAAGACAAGGGTGGCGTGGTTTGCCCATTCAGGAGAAAAAAATTACTTTTCAAAACATCCCTGCATCAGCGAGAGTTGATTAATGCTTTTATTTATTTGATTAATAAAAGCAGTACTAACCACCTAAACTATCTTGTTTTCATGCTAACACTGTCAAACTAACTTGTACATGTAAATGATGTATTTCAAAGTAAAAATAATGTAATGTAAAGTATTGATTGTAAATTGTGTATTCATTAATTTCTAATAAACATAACCACATGAGTTGTCCACAAGCAAAATAAAACTGGGTTTTTAGACAATTTTTGACAATTATAACAAAAGCTTTTTTATTAAATGCAACTACTCAAACCCACTACTTATGACTCTTTAAAATAACATAACTTTAGCTGAATTTTTAGCATTTTGTTTGGCCAATCAAATTGCATCTCATTTACATTCACACAATAAATGAAACAATCAAATGCTTTGTAGAGTCTTGATGCTTTACTACTAGCCAATATATTCTTTCTAATCACAGTCTGGCCTAATTCAGAGCTGTTGTAGTTTGTATAAATGTGGAAACCATCTTTAGCTATTTCTATACAGAATAATAAATGAGCAGTATGAAACATGTTTATCTCTAATAAAATACTGCATGAATTCTGTCCTGTAAATATAGGGAATCATTCAAAAGAGCAAACGATCAGATGATGATATTTAAGTGGCTGCTGTGATTGTAAGGAGCATTAGATGAACAGCACTGTGTTTATGTCTATGTGATGATCTTTGACGTTGGAGAAAGATGAGCGAACCCCACGCGATTATGACCTCTGTCATAGATGCTGTAAAACTGAGACAGGAAAACATCTCCCAGAATCCACATGGGTCCGGCTGGAGACGGGACGTCTATGGACTGAAACCCACTGATGCAAATCTCATTATTGTTCAGGATCTCCTGCAGACAAAATCACGGAGTTTATTTAAGCATTTCTCTGTGTGTATATCATCTATACCTGTAGTGTTTACTTACTCTCCTGACATACTGCTCCCCAGTCAGTGAATACTCAACATCATTCAACAGGAAGGACACCACAGGCAGACTACTGATCCTGGCACAGTCTAACAAATACTGAAACACAGAAATAAAAACACTTAAGGTTGTAGATTAAAGCCTAATAATATTACTGCATAAAGAGCTTAAAGGAAAACATTAGTCATTCAATAATGTCTTGTAAAATGAGTAAAAAACCTGCAGATAATCATTTTGTCTGAGTTAGCAGTGCTGTGATGTTTCTTGTCTAATCTCTGGCCATCAAGTCAGCGTGACCAAGTCTTTACAAATGATCCAGAATGCACCAGTATGTCGGTTTTAAATAAACTAGATCATTCCTGGTCCTGGAGGGCCACTGTCCTGCAAAGTTTAGCTCCAACCTTAATCAAACACACCTGAATAATCGAATCAAAGGCTGCAGGGTGAACTGATAATGACTTTCAGTAGTGTTTAATTTAGGGTTCCCACACCTCAGTTAACGTCAAATTCAAAGACCTTTCAAGGATTTTTCAGGTCCAATACAATCAAATTCAAGGACTAAATGTGGGGACACATTTCAAGTGAGAGCAAGGTTACATCGTGTTATTTTTTAAGATACATTGTAACAGTTTCCTTTTGAGGGAACTCGCGCTGCATCACTGCGGTGACACTTTGGGGACGCCTCCAGGGGTAAGTGCGTCAATGTGTATATCAAATTCAACCAATGGTGAGGCTTAATGACAAAGACAGGGTGATGCAGGAGTCAGGAAGTATATCGCTATATGAAATATTGCCAAAGATGGCTTTACAGGGACGCAGGAGGTATGGCAAGTGAGACGCAGCGTCTCGTTCCCTTCTCAGGGAACAACAGTTTTTGAGACATTTTTTTTTCAAACACAACTATACAAAAAAACGTTTTGGTATGAATCAACATTCACATACAGAAGATATAAGCATTTAAACAGTTTAGCACATGTGCTTAAAAAGTCTACAATTTTTATGATATTATCCTAAACTACACAGGGAATAATATGGATTATTTTCCAGAAAACTTCTTGCATAAAACATATACGGGTCATTGAAAGTGCTTGAATCTATGTATGAATATTTTCAAAAACTTCCCATGGCCTTGAATTTTTTCCCCAAAATTCACAAACTTTCAAGGATTTTAAGGACTCGTGGGAACCCTGTTAATTAGGGTTGCAGCAAGAATGCCCACCCCAGAACTAGACAGGGCTCCAATCAAACCCCTCCTGATCTCACTTCACTAGTTACCACTAGTGACCACCTGAATCAATTTCAAGCTTTCAGTACCTTCAGAACTCAATCTCACAGGTTTATCAAACATCTTAAATGAGGTTGGCCCTCACCTCTCCAATGGCAGTGGGTGTGGCTCCGATGAACTGCTGAAGCATCAGAATGTCTCTGCTTGGGCCGCCAATCAGTGAAGTTCCTGTGTCTACTACAGCTTGACATCCATGAGAACTACGATAGCAGAAACTCAGAGCTCCCTGGACCTTCACACTAAACACAACACAATTACACAAATATCTGTCTGTCTGTGAGAGTGAAAGTTTGTAAGATGAACTCACCCATCCATTTTGATTTGCCAGTAGCCCTTCTGCGTGACGGAAACCCAGTTAATAGGAGGAACAAACAGAGTTTCATCTACACCTCCAAACAAAAGCTCTCCACCAAACCCAGAGCCGTTGTTCCTGTGATTGAGATACAAGAATCATCTGTGAGAGTTTTCAACATCTACAGTGGGATTACAGAAGTCGGACTCTGGTTCTGAATGGTGTATGTTTATTAAATGTCCTACATCATGTATCTGTAGTGTTATCTTACCTGAGGTAGAAGGAGAACACCGGCTCATCCACGCTGTTCTGCGCTATCATGCTGTCAAACACTGGAGAACCCATCTCTTCTGCCAACTGAGGGAAACCCAAACCCAAAACCCCATCAAAGTGGGCCATGACGAAAGCAAACCCGGGCTCATACACAGCCTCTCCAAAGATCTGATTCTGAACCGTCAAAGAGCCCACCTGAGTCAAAACAAACCCAACACTGATGAAGACGAGGAAGATGAAGAGTGAAGCAGTGATGAATGGTCTTTACTTTAACTGTAGATGTGCTGCTGACAGTAAAATGAACGCATTGATCTGACTGAGGGTTGTAAAAAGCAGAGATAAAGATACACATGGTTAAAGAAAACCTGATCCAGACCACATTAAACCCACCTGCTATCTATTTATTTCTGTGTGTGTTGGGTTAACGTTTGATGTCAGAAGTGAGTTTTATTTCTGGTTTTGAGCTCTTTACAAACTAATCATTGAGTTATTTAATAGAAATGCAGAAGAAACATTACTTGATAAGATTACCATGAGTTGTTCTCTGGCCATGACCCCCAGCAGGTGTCCAGAGCCGTAATGAATGCCAAACACTCGTCCGTCATGCGTGTAAGTGCTGGACTTGAAGGCCTTGAACTTGTGATGCATCGCTGTGCCAACAGAAGAACAAAATGACCCAGCAGCACAAATAAATCAAATAATCTCCACGTCATTTCATCCACATCATTCGTTCAGTCTCAGCATTCAGAAAGACACAAGAAATAAATAATGAAGATGAAAGTTACCACACGCTTGACTGACGCAGTATGATGAAGGGACCCAGAGATCAGAGGAGCCGGTGTCAAAGATTACTGTGAAGTTCTGCTGTGGGTTTCCCAGACTGATCTCACCAAAAAACTGAGCCTTTACACACAATATCACATCATCACATCAATCATTATCTATCCATCCATCCATCTGTCCATCATATACATGACCAATCAATGACTTCAACAGGTTAACAGTAGATTCAGCAGTTTGGCTGAACAATAATCTGGATCAAATCACTAAAATACATCTCTCATCTGTAAATTCATAAATACAGAAACTGTTAAACTAAGTTAATATAAATCAGTCATGATATGAAGAGATTAATGTTCATTTTTAAGTGCGGATGCTGGAGATTAATGATATTTGTATTTTCATTTTGCTTAACCCTGTTAATATGTATAATTAATAGCAGTTTATAATTACGATAATTAAAACAAACTTTAATGTGTTAATAACTATTAGTATTTTTAGACAAACCTTTGCATTCATGGAAACATATTGCAAAACCCCTAAATAATTACTAGAGAAGTTATTTAGGTTGCAAAACCACATTTTATAAAGTAGTTTAGATATTAATTTATCTATTTGTTACGTGTTGTTTGGAATAATTTAATAAAATACTGGAGAATTATCTCTTTATAACCAGAATAAGAGATAAAGAGAATAAAAGAATCAATTTCATCCCCCTACTGAAAAACTGGCATAAGCTGGTGAGCTGGTTTTAACTGGTCTCGTAGCTTGGTATTAGCTGGTCTAGCAGTATTTTGGTCACTTTTTAGCTGGTCAGGCTTGAAGACCATCTGACCCACCAGCTTTGCCAGGCTGTGAGGACTATCTTAAACCGGTTCATGCTGGTCTTGTGTGTATTTTTCAGTATTCGTGTGTTTAAAGAACATTAGAAGTCATTATCGCTCTTTAGCGGATTTAATCTTTAAACCTCACATCCATGAAGCTGTAAAGTCGCTCCACAGATTTTCCCGGCAGTCGAATGAAGTCACGCGCGGGAGGGAAACACTGCGCGTAGCGGCGCGAGTAGAAGTCCGGCTCGTGCTCGCGCATGAACTCCTGCAGCTGCTCGGCGGCGCGCAGTTTACTCCGCACTGAAGGCGCGCGACTCAACGGCACCCTGAGAGAAATAAGAAGAGCGCATGAGAGGAGGACACTTACATTTAATGCGGAATAAATGATTTCATTAAAGATTTTACCTTATTAGACTTTCAACAAAGCCCAAACTAAACAGGATCAGAAACGTCCTCATGCTGGTGTGCGCGTGTGTAAAGTGCTGGTCAATGCACTGACCACAGTAACTAACCTCCTTATCTGAGAGTAAACCAGGTCACGGTTAACATCAGGTCAGGTCAAGAACAACCCATCTGAAATTTATCATCAGCCAGGACAGTAAATAAATAAAGCGAAGACCAACAGATCCAGAAAACGTTTGATTTACTGTAGTTAATGTATTAAATGTTAAAAGAATGATTTAACTTGACAGATATCAGGTCAGTTTGACCCTTTTCATGTGCTGTGTTGATTTAACACTTAAAGTTACACTAACACATCTTAGGACAACATGCATTAAAGCATAAACTGTGTGGCGGTTCTCACGTAAAAGTTGTCATCATGATGCAGTTGTGTTTGATTTGAGTTTTATTTTTGTCTCTTTAGAGAAATTGACTGGGTTCTCAGTTTTCATACAGTGAGTCTGAAATATCTGCACAACACAAACTACAAGATCTGAGAAATCACATCTGTATTACAAACCACTCAGCATAAACACTAAACTCCAATACTTGGTTTGTTCAGTTAAAGGGGCCATGGTAGTGGTGGGCAGAGCGAGGCTTCGTGAAACACTGAAACAGTTGAATCAATTGTGCCGTATGTTTCGAGGCTTCGAAACATCAATCCGAAACCGCCTCCACAGTGACACCTAGCGGTCGTTTGCATGTCTTTACATGAAGCAGCCTTGACAAGATTGTAGACGAGCGCTAACAAATTGTATCCCACATGTTGTTTGATTGACACACAAGTGATCGAATGGGAGAGTGGATAGTGCTCTCGACTCTCATGCGTAGATCTTAGGATCGAGCCCGAGAAATACATGCGCTACGTCATCATAAAAAAATGTTTTTTGTTGTTGTTTTAACATCTGTTTGACAACTACATGAGCTTTTAGGCTCACAATTGTTGATAACTATAAGCTATTCGGGTCTATTTAATGAAAAAAAAAAATAGAATAGAGATATACCAAATAAATAATAAGATATTCATAAAATATATCAAGCCATAATATGCCACATTGTTTACATATAAAGATCTTTATTTAAATATATAAATTGTTCTGTGTTGATAAACTCAACCAGCTTCTTTTTTACATATAATTTCTCCAGCCTTTGAAAACATTCTCACACAAGGGACACTTGTTGCTGGCATGCATTTTTTGTAAGTAGCCTAAGTGTTACATACCTATGAGGAAAAAAGCTTCTTTTCAGTAATTTATAGTATTTGATCTTGCCAAAAACGCATCTATGAGGTATTGTCAGTTTTGTTTCCTACCCTGTCAGTTTAAGATTCGACGCAGATTCGACAGGTACGCCACCTTAAAAAATACTTGTGAAATGCACCGCTTGGTGTTTCGAATCACTTCATCACGTGACATGGGTGTTTCGAATCACATTTTGGAGCAGTGTTTCGAAACATTTACGCTTCGGGATCTCGACACAGTGTCGAAACGTCAGTTTCGCGGGAGCCATCCCTAGGCCATGGCAGAAAAATCTGACTTCATGTTTAAGTGCTATAATTGAGTCCCCAGTGCTTCTGTCCACCTAGAAAATGTGAAAAAGATCAGCCCTGTAACTTAGTTTTGGTAAACCATTCTCTACAAGCACATGAAAAAATAGGTCTTTAAAATTTGGCTCTCCTTATGTCGTCATAAGGAGCTCTTATTATAAAAATACCACCCCTTAATCTCTGGGGACACAACTATGACTGAAAGTAATTGTGTGGCCTGACTTAAAGGTGTAGCGGAGGATTTTCTCGAATTTTAGAAAGGAACCGCCTTATCCACTTTTTTAAAAAATGCAATTGTGCAACACTCCTGATTGACAACTAGGAGGACCAATAGTCTTGATGATCCACCCGGAAAAAGAAAATCCTCTGCAATACCTTTAACACCACCAACAGCAATCAAGTTCCATTTTGTTTTCATACACATTCAAATGCAATAAAAACAAACACAACATTGAGTTGTTTAATGTCTGTAATGTTTTATTCAGTAAACAAAAGAGCAAGCCGTCATTATGCTGAATCATGTAGCGAGACACATTCAACACTTGTCAAGTGCGACTACACAAAAACTACAAACTGAAGCGCTAACAGAGGCCAAACTTCCTTCCTGTTAATAAATACACAAGATCAATCTGTGTTTAGCAGGGATGATGATCAGGTACACGTTTCCTGTAACACACAACATGACAAACATGTAAACATCTGACATCACTGATATTATACATGTGTAGTGTCTGTGGTGCATGTATTTTGGCCGGTCACCAGTGTGAGGCAGTCTGTACACAAATGATTTATAAACCGGTGTTTCATTCATGTGAAAGAGAGGCTTGATGGAGGGTAACACACAGGTTTTACTTTTCTTACAGCAACTATTTTGGGATAAACGTAAGCTTGTGCACATTTCACCATCTCATCATTAAGATGTTTGTATTGTTTTCATCAATAACTTATCAACGTGTTTAACAGACACAAGACTGGATTTGTGTGCATACAGCTTTACTGAAACAACATTCATAGAGCAGTCGTCTTGTGTGATATGTGTGTGTGTGTGTGTGTGTGTGTGTGTGTGTGTGTGTGTGTGTGTGTGTGTGTGTGTGTGTGTGTATGATGCTGATGTCATGATGATGTTTACCTGGGAGCAGCTTTAATGATGTTGTCCACACGCAGGATCATCTCAGCTGCTTCTGCCGCGCTCAGCAACACCTGTCTCTTCACCTGAAAGCTTTCTGTGATGCCCAGAGACGCCATATCACCGATTGTGCCCTGCATCATATCTGTAAACCACACAGGTCAAAGGTCACTTGGGAGGAAACTCTAGTGAGAGTGTTGTGATGCACATTTGTCATTTAAAGCAGACACAGAAGGTTATGAGATGTGATTGGTGTTCGTTACCCAGTCCAAACGTGTTCTTGTTCTCCTGGTGAGCCGCTCTCAGTTGAGACACCAGCTCTGCGCTGTCATATCCGGCGTTATCTGCAATGATGGTGGGCAGCTGAAACACAAACAGTCCTGCAGCTTTAACAAACACCGAAACGTCTCTGTGTTCTTAGTGGTAAAATAATGATCTTTAGATTATAAACAGGAATGGTTCTTCTCAATGGCATCACTGTGAAAAACCTTTAAACATCATCATATTTAAACGTGTGTTTGACTGGAATCTTTGATATGTCTTTATGTATTTGACAGATGTATTTACAACAACACAAAGATACACAAACATTTACTCAGTTTACTGAAAACACATTTGTATAGTATATCTATTGAGAAGAGATGTTGGAGTATTGACAATCTGATGTCATACCATCCTCAGAGCTTTAGCAAACGACTCCATGGCAACCGCCTCTTTACCAGCCGTCCTGTTAGCCAAATCTGACACCACTTTAGCCATCAACATCTCAGAGCATCCTGAAACACAACAGATCACATTTAAAACTAGGGTGTGCAGTTTACTAGCAGTTAGCAACAGTAAGATAAAACCGGGAAAGCATAAATGGGGAAAGATCCCACACTCCTATTTGACCTCTCTCTCTAAAGCCACACCCACTCCCATGAGACATCATTACAGTGAAGCCATACCTACCCTAGTTTTAATGTTATCGCTACACATCACACATTAATACACAACATTACATGAAATAAAGTTGACAGAGCTGTACATCTTTCATGTGATTGTAGAATAAACTGACCTCCACCATAGACGGTGCGCGTCTCTTTAACGGTCTGAGCGAGGACACAGAGAGCATCATGAAGGGAACGCTCCGCCTCGTCCAGGATCTGCTGAGTCGCTCCACGCAGGACAATAGTACACGCTTCACCTACACAAAACACCACAACATATGTTTAGCAAACAGAAAAATATATCATCACAGGCTTTGATATGATGTAAAGTAATGTATTGTGTTAAAACAGCAGTTTGTTTCACTTAAAGAGATGTAATTTTAACTGAATAACTACTGAAGTCTGATTGATTCATTTTATTTATATGCACAAATCTAATGCTTTGTAATAAGCAGCAATATTAACATGTTAGAGGCAATTCAATGAAATCGACTGTATGAAAATTCATTAAAACGAATCACATGTTATTTAAAGACATGTCAAAATCAGCAGAAATGTACTTTGAATATTGACTAGTGCCAGTATAAGTCAGATGTTTATTTACCCATGGTGACTCCAGAGAAATGGATGAGGAGATCTTCACCGATCATCACCTCCTCTATGAGCTTACAGTGACCGATCTTCACCAGCTCTGGATGATCAAAGGTGGAGGTGATTTCACCTCCTGCAAGAGTAAAGGAAAAACAGAGCTTACCATACAAATCAACATCTCAAAGGAGGCGTCGCATCTGCAAACTGTCATAGCTAGATATTCTCTCATCATGTGCACACAGAATATAACTAATAATACTTAATACTACACAACAATAAACATTTCAGTTTTGTGTTATATCATCACATGACGTCGATATGAGCATGTTAATGTACGTCGCTTAAACATCTGAACACAGCTGATTGAATGTTTCTCATGATCTTATAAACAGCTTGTATGGTATATTCACGCTATATAGTGCAGATAGAGTAATACTGAAGTATTTCAAACACAAGTGTGGTGTTTGTGCGATCATACCTGTAACCAGAGCCAGACGCTCAACTCCTACAAAGTCAGCGTGTTCAATGGCCATCACACCAGCCGCACCAAACAGCTGCTCAGGATAGTTATAGATCAACTGCCTGGTGATCAAAAACATCACATGCTTTAACCCTACATCACATACATGACAGTGTGGATTAATTATAATTATCACCAAAAACCTTTAGCCCGTGTTCACGCAAGAATCTCACTGTGAAATAAACCATGCGTTGACACCTGTTGATGAAGCAGTTGATGCCGTGTTTGAGGATCCGCTCCACCTTCTCCTTCATCTTCTCCTTCTCAGCCATCTCGATCTCAGCCACTTTAGCCGTGGAGTCCACACGAACCCTGGAGCCGAAGATCTGCGGGTGGATGAGGTCAGCTGTTAAACACTGATAAAAAACATCACGAGAGAGAGGAAATCACTTCATGTACCTTGATCTTATCTGTGTCCATCCCAGTGTTAGCGATGAGAATATTGGCGTTCTCGATCCTCTTGGGTTGATTGACACCGATCTTTTTGTCCAATAGAAACCCTGTGCACACATTCATAGCCAAATACACAAGAGTAAGATGAGTACACACGAACATCCCACATACGCAGGGTAATGGAGAAAATTAAATCTTGCCAATAAAAATTTCAAATTAATTACCTTTCAAAACTCTAATAAGTTTTTTTATTACTAAATGAATAAATGTAAAATATAATAATGCTTCATTGTTTAATTTCAATCAAACATAAGCACCTTCATCAAGGTAGGAGTCGGTCAAACTGCCTCCGAGTTTCTTGATGACGTGAATGGCCTCCAGATTTCCTGACCCCTTCAGTCTGAGCACAGCTTCAACGGCCAGTTTAGAGAAGTGATTCTTATGATGGGTGAGCAGCTTTGATGAAAGAGTCGTGCGGGCGATGTTCAACAGATCCTCCTGGAATTTAGCTTCATCATTCCTACAGACAAACTCAAGAGATTTAATATTTCACACAAACCACCAGCAGCGTATGCGCCACAGGACAACACACTTATATCGTTACCCATGATCCACTGCTGCCTCTCTGAGGGCATCACGGGCGGCTTGAGTCGCCTTTCTCCATCCAGAGATGATGATCTGAGGATGAATCTTCTTGGCGATCAGAAGCTCGGCTTCCTAAGGCACAGACAAAACAAGAAAACATCAGTAATGATCATCACAGACGTCCTGAGGATTCATTATATGACACGTGTGTGGTGATGTACCCGCAACAGCTCAGCGGCCAGCACAGTAACTGATGTCGTACCATCACCGACTTCATCGTCCTGAACTTTAGACATGTCTGAGATATAAACACACACACACACTTATAAGAAACTCACAAACAGCAAAGCAGGAAATAATATCAATATATATAAATAGTGGTGTACACACCCACGAGCACTTTAGCGGCAGGGTTATCCACACCGATGGCTTTCAGGATGGTCGCTCCGTCATTCGTCACCGTGACGTTACCTTCCTTACCGCCGCCCAATAGGATCTTGTCCTGTAAAGTTGCACAGTTAACATCATGAATGATCACAAACCGTATTCACAACAGCATATGTGATGATGACTCTTACCATTCCTTTAGGACCCAGCGTGCTCTTCACCAGATCTCCAATAGCGATCGCACCAATGAAAGAAGACTGAAACACATCATAAATTAACCATTAATTATCTGAAACATTTAATGATGATGATGATTGAATCTGTTTGAAAGCAGTGTACGCACCAGTCGAGCAGTCTCAGCTTTTTCTTCATCAGCTCCATGTCTGAAGATGTTCACTGGGGCCATTGATAAAGACGCCTGAAATAATTACATCATAACATTATTTATCATCAGTAATCTCATATTCTGACACCACAAACATAAAGGTTTGCATTTTGGTATTGTAAGATGTTTCTGAATGTTTTCTGATGTTAAACTATGAATATTAATGTATAAGAGTGGTAATATATGAAGAGGACAGTGTGATGCTCATATATAGATGTGTACTGATGTCAGGGCGTTTAGACTCCTCCCTCAGAAAACACTAGAAACATCTGATGACACTACTGAAGCATCACACAAACACACATCTGACATGAAAATGTTTTAATAACATAAACACTCTCAAACATTATAATACTCATCATACAGGGATCATTTATAGATAATATTAAAGATTTAGAGCGCATGCGCATCTCACTGTCGCACAAAGGCAGAGCCGTTAGCCGGTTAGCGCACATGAGAGTTTAATGATGAATATTTATAATATTTACACTTGTACAATTCCTACTGTAACAAACTGTTTAATCATCTGCATTTTGTGAAGTAACGCTACTGACGTTTGTATATTAACTTTTTCATTGTTCACGCGCATATGACGCGCCGGGCATGCACGCATTCACAATGAATCAGCTCTATATGATTAAAGTCCTCGTAAACCCGCTACATGTGTCCTATAACACGATATCATTTCTAGTTCGGTTAAATTAAACATTTTAATGCTATTTAACTCAATATATCGCTCACCATGGTGATTCTGGGGTGTGCTGTAAAGCCGCACGCGACCGGAAGAGTTGGAACAGGGAAGCGTGAGACCGACGATCCGCTTCCGCCCGATGATCTTCTGACAGACTTTTTAAAATAAAAGTCTCTTTAGTAAACGTACAAGTTTATTGGACGTTTAAAGATAGCTTCTGTTTCAGTTTAGGTGTTTGTTAGTAATACTAATGTAATAAAAAACACGTTACAAACGCATGCTTATAATTAATGATGCTTGCTGGGTTAGTGGTTCTTCATCTGTTGAGAAAATGATGTAGCATATGCATGTACCACATACTGTGATCTTTTCCCTCAAAGAGACTTTTGATATACCCTTAGGGTTAGGTTTAACATACGTATTATATTATGTAAATATATAAGTATGCATGTTATTACATATTTACAGTAATGTTACTAATGTTATGTATCCACACAATAATATTTACTGTACACATACTTAGTGCACAACATTTTTATTATATGATTTCACCCAATTACATCAAACGTTTATGCAAACATTATTTTCATTTTGTTAAGCTCATTCAACCCTAGCTGCTACCACAGTGTTTTATTTATGAATATACGTATGTTGGTGTAGTTATATATGTATTATTGTTAGGATGTGTTTTGTGTCATGAATGGATGCCATTATCACTTCACTGCAAAACAAATTTACTTATGGATATCAATAAAATAATCTAAACAAACCTAATTTTCTTTAATTTACAGGACATTTAAGTTTATTACCAGCTGCCAGGCCAGGTAGCTAAATCTGTCACTTTAAATGGGGCAGGTTTTTGAGTTTATAATTATTTTCTTCATTCAAATGTGATATATTAACATCAGGAAGATATTTCTGAACACTAAACATTAAGAATGAACTGAAATGAGTTGATGGAGAGTTTCATGTATGGACAGAGCTGTGTATAACATTTAATGTGAGGCAGTGTTGATGACTACATTTCCCACAATGCAGTAGGTGAACAGGTGGCCCTTTCACCTGCTAAACCTTGCTGTGAAGGAAAAGTGAGAGATCACGAGACTCAGAGAGACCGAACACAGAGACAGAGACTGTGTGAGCGACTGTAGAGATCTTCAGATGGAAAAACTTTAACACCAGCAGAAGTTTGACCTCTAAAAGCAAATATCAGTGAGAGCTGATCTCAGTTCAGTGGTTTGCTGGGGAAAATACAGATGGGAAAAGCTGAAGGTCTCAGGGGAAGTTTAATATGTGAGGAGGGTTTGTTAAGAGCAGCACCTGAGCACCAGATCAACACTTTGAACTATGGGATCTCAGATGAAGATTGATTCATGGAGTCTTTTACACACAGGATTATATTAAGAGAAGAACATCAGGAAGAAGATGGAAGAACAGGATCAGACGTGGAGTGATCAGATTTCTGGATCAGAGTCTGAAGACTCCTTTGATTTCCTTTTTAAGATTATTCTCATTGGAGATTCAAACGTGGGGAAGACGTGCGTGATACAGAGATTTAAATCTGGGATCTTCTCAGAGAGACAACAGAACACGATTGGAGTGGACTTCACTGTTCGGACCATCAACATCGAGGGCAAGAGAGTCAAGGTCTTCCTTCTTTACATTCATTTATTACTACAACATAAATCATTTCTCACATTTATACGCTCATTTTATTTGGCAGAACTCAACTTGTATGTGATAAAGCTGGTTATACACGAGGTTATTTTGATTACATCTCAACGTCACACTGAACTAGTTTAACCAGCAGGAGTTCTGCAGGACCGGTTGTGCAGGTTTATCCAGGCTCACGCATAATCATCAAATATGTCGTACATCACGACTCAACAGGATCTGATGATTTAAATACACACAGTACTACTCTGTTAACATCAGAAAGAAAGACAGAGAGAGAGAGAGAGAGAGAGAGAGAGAGAGAGAGAGAGAGAGAGAGAGAGAGAGAGAGAGAGAGAAAGAGAGAGAGAAACTCAGACTGCAAACAAGAGATTAGACAAAACCCTTTCTTTAGTTTCCTGAGGGGATGAAAACCGTCACCCAAACCTTTCCTTCAAGAGTAGCTTTTAGTTTCTTTAGTTGTCTTTCAAGTTTTACATGGAAATCAATAAGATGTAGGTAAGGGGCTAGTTGTCAGATACAGATCCTCAGATACAGTAACATAGAGTCATATTATATTCACTTTTTGAGAGAAAAAATCCATCAGAGTCATCTAAAACTTTAAAAAGAAATGAAAAACCTCAAAAATGTAACTAGAATAAGTATCATAATAAAGCTGATGGGTAAAAGTAAACAAAATAAAACCACAAAAAATCAAAGATACATGAGATTTAAACTATCAATAAAAAAAATAAATGTGATTTTAATAAAAACTGTTTAAATGTGTGAAAAAGAATAAAACAAGAATAAAAGTCACAATATATAAGATATCTTCTTCCCCTGCTCTGCTTTCACCGACTCTTTCACAATTACTGCCGTGTTAGTCTAAACACCCTGGACACAGGGGCATCAGTTTGTGTTGAAAAGTGGTGGGGACAAAAGATCAGATGAAAAAACATTACAGCAGGACAAGAAAAAATATTGAATAACGGCGCATCAAAAATGGGCATAGCGTAGGCCAGTCAACAACACAAAAATACTCAAAAATACATAAATCCCTCAGTAACAGTCCCTGCAACACCAGCTCAACCGAACAGTGCCAAAGCACCAGACTGTAGAAAACAGCAGCACATTAAGTCAATACAACGCTACATATGTGACCCTGGACCACAAAACTAGTTGTAAGTCGCATAAGCATCACTATCATTTTAACCAAATGCATTCAAAAATTGGTTTGGACAAAATCAAACATTTCAAAAAGTGGTGGGGACATGTCCCCAGCGTCCCCAGTGTAAATGACACCTATGCCTGGACATGAATTACAATTAAAAGAAGATCAAGAAAAGGAAACATTAGAATATAAAACAGTTAAAAATAAGAATAAAATCAAGAGAAATAAAAAGAATTAAAATAGTGCATACAAAATATAGTGCAATCAGTTCGGACGCAGCATAGTGCTCATTCAGTAAATGTATAGCTAAACAGATGTGTTTTGAGTCTGGATTTGAATGTGGCTACTGTTGGAGCACATCTGATCTCTTCTGGAAGCTGGTTCCAGCTACGACTGGCATAATAGCTCAAAGCTGACTCTCCTTGCTTTGAGTGAACCCTTGGTATTTCTAGCTGATGTGATCCTAATGATCTGAGTGATCTGTTGGGTTTATATTCAATGAGCATATCAGCAATGTATTGAGGTCCTAGTCCACTGAGTGATTTATATACCATTAATAATACTTTAAAATCAATCCTAAATGTAACTGGGAGCCAGTGTAGAGACCTGAGGACTGGTGTGATATGTTCATATTTTCTGGTTCTGCTCAGAATCCTGGCAGCAGCGTTCTGAATGAGCTGGAGCTGTCTTATGGTCTTTTTGGGAAGGCCAGTGAGGAGGCCATTACAATAATCCACCCTGCTGGTGATGAAAGCATGCACAAGTTTCTCTAAGTCTTGTCTGGAAACAAAGCATCTAATTCTTGCGATATTTTTGAGATGATAGTATGCTGATTTAGTTATTGCTTTGACATGACTACTGAAACTAAGGTCAGACTCCAGAATCACACCAAGATTCCTGACATGATTTTTAGTTGTTTGACCCCTAGCGTCAAGGTATGCATTCACCTTGAGAACTTCATCTTTGTTTCCAAACGCAATGACTTCAGTTTTCTCTTTGTTTAACTGAAGAAAGTTTTGGCACATCCAACTGTTAACTTCATCAATGCATTTGCACAGCGAGTCAATGGGGCTGAAGTCATAGTAGATCTGAGTGTCGTCTCCATAACTGTGATTTTGTTCTCTCTCATTATTTGGCTCAGTGGGAGCATATACAGGTTGAACAGGAGTGGCGCAAGAATTGAGCCTTGTGGGACTCCACATGTCATGGATGTCCACTCAGATTTATGGTCACCTATACTCACATAATAACCTCTCCCTTCTAAGTATGACCTGAACCATTTTAGGACCACCCCAGAAAGCCCGACCCAGTTTTTTTGGCTTAAACCAAAGCTTTATATTTTTATTATCATTTCTGCACTTTAATAAATTTATTTGTGTGTTATAATAATTTTTAGATTAAAAAGTTATTTTAATAGCAGGGGATACTGTGATGACTTGCCCCAAACAGTGGGGCATGTTGTCACAAAAGTTTAACACATGATAAAGAAACAGAAATTTTCTTCCTAGGCATTAATGGTAGAAAAGTTCAAATCAGAGAGGTAGTGACTGGAGTAAAAACTGCTCACCAGGTTTTGAATAACAAGTTGATATTTGAGAGAAAACATTGTTATGGGTAAAAAGACATTCGAGAGAGAGAGAGAGAGAGAGAGAGAGAGAGAGAGAGAGAGAGAGAGAGAGAGAGAGAGAGAGAGCGAGAGAGAGAGAGAGAGAGAGAGAGAGAGGAGAGAGAGAGAGAGATGAGAGAGGAGAGATGAGAGAGAGAGAGAGAGAGAGAGAGCAAGAAAAACAAACAGTGATAGAGAGAGATATGTGGTGAGCAGTGCACCTGTTACTATGATGATGAATTAAAGTTATCACAGTAGTGGACACCTCAGTGGAGCTTCACAGGAACAACCAGACCTGTCAGCAGAAACATAATCAACATCTCTACACAACAATACAGAGAGATCATATCATATCTTACATTCATATTTTATTAAAGTTTTATCCTTCCATCCATCCATCCATGCATTCATCCATCCTTCATGTTGATGTGAATGATTTGAATTCGAGTCATGATAGTTTTTGTCTTTTGTCTTTGTGTCTTACAGATGCAGGTTTGGGATACGGCCGGACAGGAGCGTTTCCGCACCATCACACAGAGTTACTATCGCAGTGCACATGGAGCCATGATCGCCTATGACATCACCCGCCGGGCCACGTTTGATTCTGTCCCCCGCTGGATTCATGAGGTTCAGAAATTTGGAGCAACAAACGTTCTGATGGCTTTGATAGGTAAAACAATACACATAAAATAAACTCAGATGATTATCTCAATACACTTGATAATAAATCCTGAAAATAAAAAAGATAAAATCTGCTGCAGGGACCCTCGTGACCCCGTAGCCTCTCAGTAATACAAGATCAGCACTTTTATATTCATACCATTAAAAATAAAGGTGCTGTAAAGATTCTTCCTAAATCGTGTTAAATAATTATGTGACATCTACACATCATTTTAATATCAAGATAACATTTACACATCCATACGGGTGTGACAACATACCACAGGGTATACACACTGTATGGAAGGAATAAAGCTCAACATTTATTTCATGAATATGATCTTGTTTTTCAGTGTTATAAATGTTCTCTGACCTATGATTTTACTTAATAATGGATTAAATCTTTAAACTGTTGTTCACAGGTAACAAGTGTGATCTGGAGGCCGAGGCGGCAGGTTGAGTTTAAAGATGCTTGTAAACTAGCAGATGAGAGAGAGATGGTGGGCAGCGCTGGAGACTTCAGCTAAAGAGTCTCAGGGCGTAGATGAAGCGTTTGTGATGATGGCACGAGAACTGATGATGATGAATGGGATGAAGGTCACACAGGAGGATATCTGTCATGATTCACACACCGTAACACTGAAAACAAACTCAAGATCCATCGATCATTCAAACGCATTTACTGCTGACAGAAAGAGCTGTGACTGCTAACCCTAAGATATATGAACTTCTCTTCTGAGATTATCAACACTGTGACGGTTGTGAATTGTTTTTTTCTTTTTACAGTATTGTTTCAGTCGATTTATCTGTGAGGTGCTTTAAATAAGAATATATGCTAAAAAAAATGAATGAGCTTTGAAACATTAGCATATGCATTTACTGTACGAGAATCTATATGAAGTGATTATGTCTAGAATTAAATCATAATAAAACCCAGAACGCAATCATTTTACAAAGCATTTAGTGATTTTTTTGGCTTTTAACTTTAAGTTAGTGATTTAACTAAAGCTATTTAATAACGCAAAACAATATTCCAAAGTCTTATTTTGCATCAACATTTAGGTTTTCTATTTTTTGATAAAAAGCTCAATTCTTGATGTATAAACAGTGTTTAGATTGCTTTATTGTGCTGTAAGAGATTTAATGTTATTATATCACAGTCTAGATACCAAGATTGCTGGAAAACTGTCACTGTTTCTCATATTTTTGGTTATCTGCTTGAATTTTAGTGCTGTGACCAGCAGATTTGTAAGATATTAAACAACAGGTGTAGCTGAAGTCAAACACAACCTGGAGTTAAGATGATGTGCGTTTCCACCTGACTGACAGGGATGAATTTTTTATGTGTGATGAAGTGTCACAGACGACACAGATTCTTCTGCTTGTATAAATACACATAAAGTACATTTACATTTGCGTTGATTGTCATTTTCTTGCAAAGTTGCACACAAACTGTTGAACTTCCAGAAATGAGATGTGTAACTTTATTTACATACTACACCAGTTAAATGTGAATGTTCAGTTTTAATTAAACACTAATTCTTAAAACGCTGTCAAAACAACATCGTTGCACAAATGTGTCAAACGTTTAATACAAAAAAGAAAAAAAGTAAAACTTTTTTAAAATAGCATTTAGGAACAATTTACAAATGTTTTTTTATAAAAAGGTATATTCCAGTATTTTTTTAACCCAGTGAAAAGTTAAGAGCTTGACAGCAAATCAGCTGTTACACAAGTTTGAGTTTTTTCATGGTTCTCCAGCGGTCCTTCAGGTTTACGGGTGTGCGGTCTTTAAATGGGAACGCCGAGTGAATTTTTCCCCATCGGCCCTCGCCGAAACGCAGCACGCCGTCCTTTAACCAGTTTGACTCTTCAACCGTCCACTTCTGCAACAACACCACACAAAACACAATTAAACATCCCTCATAACTTTAACCAGAAATCAAATTCAATTTATCTCTGAAAGAATTAATGACAACAAATTAGGGCTGTCACTTTTTATTCGATATTCGAATATGCATTCGAACATGACGTGAAATATCCGTATTCGAACTATAAATAAACCATCCGTTTTTTTAAATGCCATGTGTAGCGCATTTTTTACAGTAACACCTCGTAATAGGAAGGAGGCTGAGAGTGAGACCGACGACAGCAACTGTGCGCACGAGAGGGAATCAAATGGGACTAAAATGAACCTCATGTGCATGTCAAGATAGAATTATAGTTTGTATATAAAATGACATATTGTTTATAGTGTTAAATATTATAGCAGAATACCTTGTGTTAATACGTTCGCATTATGAAATTAGCATGTATGAAGATAATTTCATCATTTTTACAACGCAATGTAAACTTTATATTAAACAACAACAGCATTTGTCTTGTAAACGGATTTTAAATGATCATGTGCTGACTGTCGCGCGTCACATAGACGACAGATTCAAGTGAGATCTGATTAACTCATCTATAAGTTTAATTTCATCTTAAGTATCAAAGGGTTTGTGCTCTCTATAATTGAAAACGGGCAAGCAAACAGCACGCGCAGGGTTAATGTACTTGTGAATGATGGCTCACAAACGCGGGGGATAGGCTTTGTATAAGTGTGCTTGTTGTCAATGACAGTTCTGGTCACAAACACGCTCAAGCGTGGGATATGTGTGCTTGTAAATGATGGGCATTAAATCCGCGAAATTCCGCGGAGTTTTCTGCCGAAATCTGTGGGCGCGAATTCCGTTTGCGTCTGCATATACTCCTGCTCCTATTTAAGTTGTCACGTTATTGTTTGTAACTGTTCTGAATCATTTTTTTTATATATATAAGTTTGTTATTCATAAGTTGATAACCTGCTGTTTAAAACATTAAGTAAAAAGTAATCCAGACAACCCTGTGTATGACTGTCACTGTTAATAATTTTGTGATTGAATCTCCATTACGGTGGGTTTTTGATGCGCGTGGGGGGCGGCGCCTAGATATTCGAATATATTCGGATACATTGCATGATATTCGAAATCCGTTCGAATTAGATTTTTCTCAAAAGTGACAGCCCTACAACAAATATTCATTCTCACCTTTCTGGTTTGTTTCTCTTTACGTGATGAACCTTGAAACAGAGAAAGAGATGCAGGATGAAGAGATAAGCTTGCATTCACATCTTGAAATATTAGGAATGCACCACAGACTGTAAAAAATATGCAGTCGCCATCTTGGTAGCGTGTCCCCGCACATCACTCACGGATAACCAAAAATGGTTAAAGAGGCGGGACGTGAGTGAAGCTGAGGGGGCTGGTTGCTGAAACCACACCCACTAGCGCGACTCTTAATGACAGAAGGGAAGTTCACCCGTCACTCAAGTGGCCACGCCTTTAATTATGCAGAACTTTAAAGCGTAATATAATTTAAACCCATGACTTACAAAGAAGTTCACCGCCCTCACAGTTGTCATGATGGGCAAAAAACACATTTTGTACCAGGCTGTAAACAGATTATTTTCTGCTGTAAATGGGTTTGTGGGTATTGACTGACTTTTGGAGTGACCAGGGATGAATTGCAGTTTAAGTCACTTCTGTATTGGCTTCATCAGAGAGATCTATAGGTTGCCCCTCGGGATGCACTGATTTATCACCATATAATCACTTTCAGCAGCAATGTTTCAGGTGATGATCAGGGCAGATTATATCCTTATGATTAAATCAGAGCTCATGATGTGAGATTATTAGGAATTGAGTCAACAGAACTGCAGTTTGTACGCTCTGGACTCTTAGTTTTCATCATCATAATTTGAACATAATTTTGCACATATATGTAGTTTGTGTTCATCCCTTATAAACACAGCAACATCATCAGCAGCAGCACAAACTTCTGATCAGTGTTGTGTTTCTAATGGATAACCCATCTAACTAACTAACTACACATCACCTAAAGGATTACACATGAAAACATGATCAGTTAATAATACTGAAAGATTTACCTGCAGCGGGGCCAAACAACGACTCCTCATCACTCCAATCCTCACGAGTCCCTGAGATGTTCAGCCATCTTTTGGTCCTGTCACAAACATCAGAGTCCACACGCTTCATTCATTTATATGACATATGACACACACACACGCACGCACGCACGCACGCACGCACGCACGCACGCACGCACGCACGCACGCACGCACGCACGCACGCACGCACGCACGCACGCGCGCACACACACACACACACACACACACACACACACACACACACAATAAAACATCTAAGACAGATCAATGACCTCTCACGCTGTTTCTCTGTGTGTGTTTCTATGATGGAGGACAGATGTGAGTTCGTCTCTCGCTGTGAATCAGAATCTGAATCACTCACAATCCTCGGCCTGAAATACAGAAGATTCATGTAGAGAAGTCTTTAAAACAAACGACACTGATATAAACCCAGGTCAAAAAGACGTAGTATTTAATGTATTAAAAATATACTTAAAATACAAATAGTATGTTTATAATACATTTGTATTTCCAACATACTTATTTGAAGTGTATTAAAAATACGTTAAATTGCATTTAAACATATTTTTTAAAAGTATACTAGAAGTACACTTGTAATAAATATATACTTAAGTACATTTTTAAGAAATATGCTAAACTTAAGAATATTTTAAATGTATTTATATTAAGTGTACTAGAAGTACATTGGTAATAAATATATACTTAATTACATTTTAAAGAAATATGCTAAACTTAAGAATATTTTTAATGTATTTGTATTAAGTGTACTAGAAGTACATTGGTAATAAATATATACTTAATTACATTTTAAAGAAATATGCTAAACTTAAGAATATTTTTAATGTATTTATATTAAGTGTACTAAAAGTATGCTGGTAATAAATATATGCATAATTACACTTTTAAGAAATATGCTAAACACAAATGTACTTCTAGTGAAGTTTTAGTATATTTGAATAAACATACTTTTTTCAAAACATGATTCATTAATTGTAATAAGCTAACATTGAACTTTCCTCAAGCATTTCAACATTATATCATTCCGATTGCACAATAAACTATTTTTTCAAAGATTTGCTTAAAATCTTACGTTTGCTAGTGTTTAATTTCAAACAACACACGTGACACACGTGACTAAACCTGATTGGTTGTTGTCATAGTAACACGTCACGGTGCTATTTGAAACTTGTTCAGTTTAGTTCAGTTGTTCACGGTGCATGCGGTTGCTTGCATTAAACGTATAAACTGTTAAATTAGATGCCGACTCTGCATTAAACGTATTTATTTAATTAATCGGCGATCATATTTCACCAGAGGACTAAGATAAAACAACTCGATTTAAAATATGAGCAGTTTTAGTGGATCTGACGTTGAGGGAAAAAGTATTTCGCTTTTTGTTTGGAGATGAACGAGACAACACGAGGGTAAGTGATGACAGATTTTCACATTTCTTTATTTAGTTAACTATTAAATAAGTAAAACATTACATTACATTTAACCCAGCTTCTTTATGTTACGTTATGGTTGCGTGTGGAACATCTTTATTTTCTGACTAACGTTAGGCATTTCTCTTAAGCATTTCAGAAATCATTAAAACCTTTCATTTTTTTTAGCACAGCGACATAAATATGACCAACCAGATCCCAAGTAGACAGGAACAAATGAAGATATAGCGCATAGAAAGACTTATTCTTGGTGGTAAGTTTGTTGTTGCTATTTGATTTCACGTTTAAGTTTTTCTAATGTTTCTCTTGCAACGCTAACGTTAGTTTAAAATGAATGTTTGAGCTGTCTTACCTGAAAATACCATGATATGACCATATGGTTATTAGAACTCCAGTAATGTTCAATGGCTAATGTTTATATCAGTTCAATCTTGACAACCTTATTGTCTTTTTTGTTTATTTTTAAATGTATTTCTAATTACATATGGACACAAAAATGACATTGTAAGAAGGGATACTTTTATGAGAGATTGTAAAACTGCAGAGGCTGGGTTTGATTATATTATATTGTCTTAATATATTGTACTCGGGGTAAGTAAATCTTAAAACGAAAACAAATCATTATAATCATCATTTACCTGCCTGTTGTTTTTCAGATCAACTGCTATTGAAATTTTTGAATCGGGGCAAATGTGGAGTGAAGAAAAACGTTTGCAACACATCCATTCCAGATGGCTAATTTCTGTCCTTTTGAATTATTCTTATAAAAAAAAACGTTTTTTACTGTAAAGCTGTAAGGGACTTGGCCTAGTCATCATTGCACCATTTGGCAGGGCACCAGACTAACTTTTTTTACTAGGAGCACAGTGGCCCCCAACTGAAAATTTTAGGGGCGCAACCAGAAAATTTAGGGGCACACACGGTAAAACAACATGCTAACCAAATATTCACATGTCTACTAATTTAGACTGTATTACTAATAAATACTTTAATTATAGATTCAGAAAGTACAATGTGCTGTTTCAAATTAGTGTCATATCACAAAAAAAGGTCAAATTTGCTGGTCGCACATGTGCGACCGGATGTAAAATTCAGTGGCACACTCTCAAATTTAGGTGGCAAAATGCCACCATTTGATAGCAGTCTGGAGCCCTGTTTGGCATCATTTCTGATTTCCTTAAATCTCCTTAAACAGAGGTGAACCTTAAGTTTGCAAGACCACAATAGACAAACAATGGAAAATGATCTAGGTTCAAATAAAACACAATTATCAATGTAAAACATATCCTGTAATACACACAGGTTGCTTTATTTCATGAGCCTGTTCTAATCCTATCTTCATTCCCACTTGTAGAGTGCTCTGACAGATAAAACTGACACGCTTGATGAGGACACAGTCAAGCTTTAAAAGGTAAACTGAGAAGTTAACAAAACTTCCATACATGCATATCTATGCCAATTTATTTTAAACATGGATATCCAAATGTTCATTCATTATTGGTTAATTGGTATATTCTGTTTCCTTTTCACAGCCCGTGTGATAAAGCAGTCTTCAATTAATACGGTGTCTGAATTGCAAGAAGAAGTCACCCTCCACTTAAACATGTGACATCTAAACTGTTTTGTGTTTTAGTTCAGCTTTTTATAGGTTTATCTTAAGTTGGTTAAAGGCAGAGTGCACTATTTTTGAAAGCCAATGTTAACATTTGAAATTACCTAAACAAACATGCCTCTACCCCAATAGAATCGGGACCTTCTTTTGATAGAGCCACCACACACATACGCAACCCCGGCAAGGATGTCAGTTAGTAGACACGCCCCTTACTGCTGGTTGGCTACAAGTGTGTTTTGGTAGTCGGCCCAATTTCCTTTTCCAAAGCGTTTTTCAAACATTGTGCACTCCGTCTTTAAATTGCACTTAAACATTTTTTTTTCATTAACTTTTTATGCAGAGATTACATTATGATTATTATATAATCATTGCTTATGAATATTTAGTGATTGCATATTCATAGTGTACTTTTCATTAATACATTTAATGTTAATGTTGTACAGTTTGATAGAAGTAGCTCTGTAATTGCATTTCTCTGATATTTGTTTTATATGTTTCTCTTTGGTCAAGAGATTATGTATGTCTCTGTGCTTGATTAATTTACTTTAGGTATTTTTGTAATGTACACAACACAATATGAAGTATATTAAATTGTTCTGTATTCAAAATCTGTGTATGTGTCTTAAAATTTAATGATTTTAATATAACATTTTAAATATTAAAAACAGCTTTATAATAAAATAGAAGTGTAATGCTAATACATTTCTATTAATGTAATGCTAGTATATTTCTAATATGCTGAAGTACTATTAAAGTGTTCTAAAGCACAGTTAAATTAAGCTTTAAATGTATTCTAACTGTATTTTTAAGTGTATGAGAAGTGCATTTCAAATGAATTTTAAAGAAGTACACTTAAATTGCACTAAATATATTTGAAGTTGTTCCAATTTAACACAATTTCAATTTATTAAATATAATGCAAATAGATTAAAATTGACTTTAAATATATCTTGAAATGCATTTAATATATTTGAAGTGGGTTCAATATAATACATTTAATATGCATTTAGTATAGTAGCTTTTAAATATATTAAGTATGTCCCAAAAAATACTATTTAAATATATTTCTTTTTCACCTGGGAAACATTCATATTTTTTTTAGAGCTTTTGTTTTTGTGGGCTTTTCAGAATAAGACATTTAAATGCAAGCATTTATTTACTTCTATCAGTTATCTCTGTTTTAAATGTGACATGAACACAGTGCTTTTCACTCATTGATCTCAATCTTTGTCATGATCTTATTCAGTCTATATTAAAGATAACAAGATGATTTTTCACTGAATGTTCTTCACATGATTTAGAATGAGTTTATGTTACAGAAAATCAGTTTTAGTTGGGTTTTCACAGACAGGATCACATACTACAGACTGAATACAATCACAGATGCTCAGTTATGAAGATAAGAAGAGAAAGAGAATCACACATTCATTATTCTCCTCATCACCTCTTGTCTTTATGTTTCTTCCCGCCGCTGTTATGTGTCCCTCTCTGTTTCTCTGGATGTGAATGATTGACAGATGCTGTGATGTCATGATGAACTTCTGTCTGACGCTCAAAGTCTGAGTCTGAATCACAGACAACTATCAACCTGAAATACAAATAAAGTTTGGTTACAGTGCTCTTAATGTATTCACTTATTGACTGATTTGTGTTTATTGTGAATTAAACTAAAGTTACCGACTGCAGCTTTAACTAAAGTGAATCTGAAGTGACTTTATGACACTGAAAAGATACAAACACATTAAATATCATCTCTCAGATGATGAATGCACCTCTTGTCCTGTTGTTTGTCTGGTGTCTGATGTACAGGAGTCTCGGTCTCATCTTCTGTCTGTTGATCTGAATCAGATTCTGGACCAGGAGCAATTCTGTTCCTAAAAAAACACAAACACACTTCACATTTCTGTCCACAGATAAATAAATAAAAACAACAGATGAAGCAGCAGCTGTCTCACATCACTTTAGAGAAGTCCATGATGCACAACTAAAGTAATTCATGTAAACCCTACAGTATATTCACTAGAAGACTCATCTCATGTTTTAAGATGTGACGGATGCTTTTACAGTGGATTAAGTAAGGGATAATCCACGGCTAGCCATGCATTAATGGGTTTTAATGCACGACGTAGAGGCGAAGAACCACCCGACGCGTAGCGGAGGGTGGTTGCCTCTGCGAAGTGCATTAAAACCCTTTAATGCATGGCTAGCCGTGGATTATCCCGCTTATACCTTGGTTATTTGCCAAGTTAAAGCTGTAATTAATGTTTACAGTGTATTTTTTTAACAGACGGGTAAAAATGACGGTCATTTTCTTAAGTTAAGGCTCGCAGTCCGTCCGCTTAAAATAAAGTAGTGCCATTGTATTAGGGCTGTCAACGAATATTCTAAATTCGAATATATATTCGAATAGTAAAAAAAAAAACGAATTTCGAATATGAAAATTAATATTCGAATACATTTTTTTTTTTAAAGCCCGCGGTAGTAGAGGCGTGCCTGTCTGCTTTGTAAGTGGGCGCACTAATGCGCCTGGTTCAGGAACAGGTCACAGTAGTCACACTGTCTGTCACTGTTAAAAGTTGACGTGTCTTGCATGGAAGATGGCAGAAATTGAAAGTAATTTACGGGACTGACAATCGCATTCTACAACCGCATTAACTCCCGCAAACTGCAGTGACAACCGCGTTTACAGAAACTTTGCATGGTGTGTAGCCTACATAACCGAAATGAACAACTAGTTAATAAAGTGTTTAAACGTGCATCATGGACATGACAGGTCTCTCTTCTGAAGAAATAAATTATTACAAGGGGGAAAAGTCTTCTGTATGCGCGGTACAAAGAATGACAGAGGCACAAGCGTTTGCTGACTAGTGTTGCCAGATCTTGCACTAAAAAAACAGCGAACAAGAAAAATCCAATAATAAACCAAAATAAATCCAAACGCTTTACCTCAAAGATCAAAATATTGGGACAGGCACCTTCACATTTTAACAACACCAAAAACTTGATCGCTTCATGAGCCAAAAGCCATAAACGGTTAAGCGCTAAAATGGTATGTGAGTACAAAAAAGACGAGGACCTGGCAACACTGCAAGAGCGCGCGCAGCCTCACAAATGCGTACAATACACAATGACACGACGGAGGTTTATTGCAAAACATAATGCTCTTAAATTATTTTCATCAAAGCTGTGAGTGATAAGCATGTGAGACGGCAGACCGTTGCTATGGTTATCTCCGTGTCAATCATCATATTTTCACATTTAAATGCGGTTGTCACTCCTGAAAGTTTGCAGTGTGTACGAGACCACAATTGTGGAACTCCAGCTAAACAGTCACGTCAACACTTACTTTGCATCGCCCGCCACAAGCTATTTGTCTGCAACACAACAAGAGGTCATAATGGAGAAATTAATTTCGTTCATTTGTAAGGACATGAGACCGATCAGTGTCGTGGATGGAGCAGGCATCAGGGAGTTTTGTCAAGCAATGTAACCGAGGTACCATATCATTTTGATGTCTCTTAATTTACTTGTTTTGTGTATGTAATATACGTTGTCAAATATGTTTAAACTTAAATAGACTACCTATAGAAGTAGTTATGTCTCTTTATATTAATTTGTCCTGTTATTGACGTAATGCGTGGTTAAACGTCGTTAACGTCGTTGAAAAAATGGGCAACCAGATATTCGAATAGTTCGAATATTCGTGGGTTTTTTAGGGAGAATATTCGAACGTCATTTTTGAGCAATTTTGACAGCCCTACATTGTATTGCTTTTATTTTAATGAATTATCATATTTATTTAAATTCATTATTAAAAGAGCGAGACAGAGAGAACTGAAAGGACCCGAGGGAGAGAGAGAGAGAGAGAGAGAGAGAGAGAGAGAGAGAGAGAGAGAGAGAGAGAGAGAGAGATGCGTGAGCGAGTTACCTGTGGCTGTCTATCCCCTCGTTGCTTAAGCCAGGGAATTTTCCCGGGGCTTGAGCCCCGAATGTATTTTGAAAAGGTGATTGACAAATATGAAACCGGACAATGGCCTATGTAAACCTTTTAAATCATGTTGTATTTTTTCATTGTGCTTTGGCTTTACTGCATACAGTCTGTCAGAAATAGACATAGGGCTAGGTCTTAAAAAAATCTAGCCTATAGAATACGTTTCTTTGCTGTCGGTAGCCTATGGGCTACTATGGGCTACTCCCATAGTAGCCCATAGTAGACACCAGACAAACAACAGGACAAGAGGTGCATTCATCATCTGAGAGATGATATTTAATGTGTTTGTATCTTTTCAGTGTCATAAAGTCACTTCAGATTCACTTTAGTTAAAGCTGCAGTCGGTAACTTTAGTTTAATTCACAATAAACACAAATCAGTCAATAAGTGAATACATTAAGAGCACTGTAACCAAACTTTATTTGTATTTCAGGTTGATAGTTGTCTGTGATTCAGACTCAGACTTTGAGCGTCAGACAGAAGTTCATCATGACATCACAGCATCTGTCAATCATTCACATCCAGAGAAACAGAGAGCGACTCCAGAGCCTATGGGCTACTCCGTTTCTGCCACTCTGTTGAATATGCAACAGGTAGGGGAGGAGCTAACGAGATCTTATTTAGCTACGGGAAAGGAAACACTGATCTACAAAACGGTAACTTGAAAAAAGTATCTTTAATATTTAAATCAGATAATTTAACGCATTATTACATTAAACGTAATAATATAAAACATAATACCATGAAACAAAATAATATTTATAAAAACATCCCCAAAATAGCCCCTGTAATCTTTTCTTACACTGAACTCATTATTTATTCAATTACAACAGCCAATGGCAAGTCTCCAGCAGCAATACGTTTATATTTAGTTTTAGACGTTCTGTATGGTGCATAAATAAGATGGTTATACAGTAGGTATACAGTATTGTAGGTTTATTTATCACTTGATCGTTATTCCTTCGGCGCAGCAGTTTAATAATCTAATTTTGGCGGTTATGTGACATCATCAGCTCATTCAGGTCATCATGTCTGAGTAAAACTCACGTGCAAAAATCTACTTGAGAGAAAAGTTCTTATGGAAATAATACTCCTGCGACCCGCCGCGATTAGGTGAGTACACTTTTATATGCTGCAGATCACGTTAATATTCTTATTATACACTTTATACACTCTTTGAGTGTTCCCTGTATTTAATATGGTCTGGGCTAAGCCCCGAATGTCCTTCAATGCTGGATACGCCTCTGCTTAAGCATATAGCTAACTTAATGATTCTTTAATTGATTTATTAAAATAATTTATGAATGACAGGCAACACTGACAGTGACAAGGCAATCTTTATTTGAACTAATCATGTCATTTATTTATTTATGTAAATTGTGAAATAAAACCGGCGCACTTTAAAAAGAGACGCACTTACGTCTCGCTCTGTCTCTCTCGCTCTCTCTGCAAGTGTAACTGTGTTACTATGGTTACCAATGTTTATGGTAGCGGATTAATTTCTAACTGTAATCAAACTGACTGGAACTACCTGTGCATTAAACGGTTTTGATGCACACCTTCCAGCCAATCAGAATCAAGTATTTAATGAGACCATGGTATAAAGGTGTTTATATGATCAGTATGTGGGATTTAAGAGTGATTTATAGTTTATAGTCTATGACCTGTGTGTAACTAGTCTTATTGAAGTAATATAATCTGTCTGAATGTGTGTTAATGTGATACTTGTTTGATTGTATATGGTTATATTCTGTCGTGATGCACTAGTTTGTATGTTGTTGTTGTTTTTCTGCCTCGGGACTACAGGTGAAAATTAGCATTTATGCTATAACCTGGCTCATTTACAGTCTTTACAGTAATGTTAGACTGTTCATTAATGTGCACTGTCCCGACTAAATAAATAAATAAATAAAAATAGCAGATGTAATCAGATTAACACAGAGAGGGAGCATCATGTAAGAGACCACTGGTGTAGAGGTTATAGCAAAATAATAGGGACTTTAAGCAACAGCTGGGAATGGAACGGCTACGGCGACTGGAAGTATACTGTCAGACTGCCGTAGCCAAGAACGTAAAAATCACTAAGCAACCGTAAACATGACAGCACAACGCGGTATTAATTCATTTATTAAGATACAAAAATATGTCATTTAAAAAAGCAAGAGAAGGATTGCTTTTGGCATTACATGACAATCTTTTGTCAGAAGAAGAGTTTTTACTATTGTATGATGTAAATAAGTCTAAAAACCTAGATTTAAGCAATACTGAAAATGTTGAATACTTAAAAATCTTTAAAAGTAGCTTACATTTAAAACATTTGAATGCATATTATATAAAAGACTTGAGGTAGAATCATAAACTGATGCAATTACAATGTCATATGCCATGAATCATAACATTTATTTACATAATCTGTCACATTGTAGCGACTACCACAAATCAGCTGTTCTCCCGTAGTAGACCGTTACAGTAGAACGTCGCAAAGTAGCAGTTAAATTCGCGCATGCGCAATACATCGCCAGAATGCCGTTGCCGTTCCACCAGAGGCTGTTGCTTAAAGTCCCTAATAAACGACCCCTCGGGGAACAAACCTTTTGTTCTGTCGTTTCTTTCTGTGTGTGTGACTGACAGACGGAGGACTGCTGTGACGCGCTGAAGTTTCTCTCGGTTTCTCTCCAGATGTAGATCTGCTGTTATGAGTTTCTCTCTGAGCTTCTGTTTGCTCCTCAAGTTCAGATTCTGGACTGCTGACAATTCTGGGCCTGAAAGATTTCAATGCAGAAAACCTTTAAGTATGGACTGAATGCATCACAAAAACAACAAGAGAGAAGAATAAAACAAAGAGCACATTTATGAACTTCACTGGTTTACAACATAAAGCAGATAATCTAAGTCTAGTTTATGTCTTGCTGTGTGCAGCTGTAATATTTTAAGATCATGGACAGTAACCAAATACAGTATAGAAAGATCCAGATAAAGGGTCTCTGCTTCACATCTTCAAGCTCTGGGGTTCTCAACCTTTTGTTCACGGCCCACCAATGATTGTTAAAAAAAAAACATCTGAGGACCACCCTTCCAAATATAACAGTATAAAAACAGAACAGTAGAAAATTGATGCCTTTTGCATCACTATGAAGTATATTCAAATTAAAAGCTAGCCCTGGGTGGTACCATGGTGTAGATGAATGAGAAATGATTTCAATGAATAACCCAAGCACAGGCGTCATTGCCAGTGTAAAACACTTGCACTGTCATATATTAAAATACATCAGCGCTCTTTGTTTTGCCCCCAAATGCACACAAGTAATGCATCTAAACATCTCTCAGGATCCTTACAGAGGTATTAAGCCACGCCCCTAACAACACAAATTCAAACAGTTATATCAGAATGTCATGGTGACATGGAGGTGGAAATCAGCCTATAGAAAATCATCATTGGCCACTGCCAATCCACTCCCTACCACCAAATAAAGTACCCTAGCAACAGAACAACAAAGACTTATATTTCTGCATCAGAAAATCATAGAGACACAGGGCTGGATTGTTTCTCTTGTGGTTGAAATAAATTCACAGATGCATCAGATGTCAAATTCACTCCCTAGCAACCAAACAAAGGTACCCTAGCAACAGATTAAAAAAGTCTGTTAGTCTGCCTTTAAAATGTCCACCTCCACTCCATTTATTATCCTAAATTAAATGCCCCTGTTTGAAGTCGTGAGCTGCATAAAGACACCTGTCCACCCCATACAATCAGTAAGAATCCAACTACTAACATGGCCAAGACCAAAGAGCTGTCCAAAGACACTAGAGACAAAATTGTACACCTCCACAAGGCTGGAAAGGGCTATGGTGAAAATGGCAAGCAGCTTGGTGAAAAAAGGTCCACTGTTGGAGCAATCATTAGAAAATGGAAGAAGCTAAACATGACTGTCAATCTCCCTCGAACTGGGGCTCCATGAAGGATCTCACCTTGTGGGGTCTCAATGATCCTACGAAAGGTGAGAAATCAGCCTAGAACTACACCGGAGGAGCTGGTTAATGACCTGAAAAGAGCTTGTGCCACCGTTTCCAAGGTTACTTTTGGTAATACATTAAGACGTCATGGTTTGAAATCATGCATGGCACGGAAGGTTCCCCTGCTTAAACCAGCACATGTCCAGGCCCGTCTTAAGTTTGCCAATGACCATTTGGATGATCCAGAGGAGTCATGGGAGAAAGTCATGTGGTCTGATGAAACCAAAATAGAACTTTCTGGTCATAATTCCACTAAACGTGTTTGGAGGAAGAAGAATGATGAGTACCATCCCATGAACACCATTCCTACTGTGAAGCATGGGGGTGGTATCATCATGCTTTGGGGGTGTTTTTCTGCACATGGGACAGGGCGACCGCACTGTATTAAGGAGAGGATGACCGGGGCAATGTATTGCAAGATTTTGGGGAACAACCTCCTTCCCTCAGTTAGAGCATTGAAGATGGGTCGAGGCTGGGTCTTCCAACATGACCTGAAGCACACAACCAGGATAACCAAGGAGTGGCTCTGTAAGAAGCATATCAAGGTTCTGGCATGGCCTAGCCAGTCTCCAGACCTAAACCCAATAGAGAATCTTTGGAGGGAGCTCAAACTCTGTGTTTCTCAGCGAGAGGCCAGAAACCTGACTGATCTACAGAAGATCTTTGTGGAGGAGTGGGCCAAAATCCCTCCTGCAGTGTGTGCAAACCAATTTTAGACCCCTACATGATTCCTAGGAGGGAAAACTTGCAAAATAGCAGGGTGTTCAAATACTTATTTTCCTCATTGTATATAGAGCTTTCACAGGTTAATTGTTTAAATCAGAAAAATGGGTGGACAACAAAAGTTGTAGAGTACAGTGGCTAAGATTAAACTGTACTAGCGAGCTTAACCAGCCTATAACTCTGCATCAGAACATTGTAGAGACATGGGGGTTATATTGTTTCACTTGTGGCTTGGAGTACAGATGTGGCCTTTAAAAATGCGCGTTTTCTCCCGCGGCATTCGCCAAATCGTCTCGCGGAGTCACGCAGAATTCTGCAAGTGTTTTCGGGGGGGCTACTTTCCCTTTTCCCTTAATGTGTTTCGCTTCACAGAAAATCCACCAGGTGGCGCATAAAAAACTACATTTTTATATGCGTTGTCATTGCGGTTGTTTCCAGAAGTTAATAAGGGCATTGCTGAATATTTAACATTTCTATTAAAACAGCAAAGTGACGTCAACCACTTCTTGCCAGCATAACAGCGCATACATATATTAAGATGACTGTACGTGCAATGGGCATTTATACTAAGTGCAACAAAGAATTTAGTGTGAGCCTAATACACTTAACTCTATTTACAATGAATATCTTAATTATTTGTGTTGTCGAATTTTGACACCGTTTCATTGTTTGTTCATAATATTAATAATTATGTCAGTTTTTCTAAAAGTATTAATATTTTAAAGAGATTCATGTGGTATAAAAATACATGTTTTAAAGTTAAAAATGTTGTAAAAATATATTAGTATTATTGTTCTTAATATATTAAGAACAATAATATGACACATGTATATTGCGCTAAATTGCTTTACATATGGAAAGAGGAATTCTTCTCAACCACCACCAATAAAGTTTAAAAAATATTCTTTAAAAACGGCGTTTAAACCCACGCAGAGCGAACAAGAAAACATGGGCCTATGCTTACATACTGTACAGTGGGCATATGATATCTTTATTTAGTTTGACATATTTAAAACTTTAATAATACCTTTCTTGCGCATATAGGCAGTCAGTGTTATGATTTTTTTTAATCCTTTTAGCCGTTATTCATAACAGTAAAAATATTCAGTGGCTTTGTAAATATATTACTAAAATAATGGATTAAAGTAACTTTATAAAATCTCTTAATGTCACTTATGTATTTTTTAGTTGGTCAAAACAAAATAAATGGCTAGAAATAGAACAGACATTTTAATTTAAAACGTACATATATTATAGGCGTATATTATAGGTCCTTCCAGATATCTTATCTCAGACGTTCGCAGTCAACACTTTTAAAACGTATTTATATAAAATCTAATATATATATTAAAAAACAAAGTTTTAAGTTAAGACAATAATAAATATGTTTATTTTTATTGAAAGAAAAACGTAGAAAATGTTATTATGGGTATAGTTGATGCAAATAAAGTGTGCAGTATACAATAAATGCAAACAAATTATTTCTAAAAGTGGCAAGATTTTAAAAAGATAAAGGTGGTATAAAGAAAGAAATGAGAAAAGTAGAGGTATGCAAAAGAGCACAGTTTAGTTATTGTTAATTAAAGCGGTTTTATACACCTTTGTTTGAATTGACAAGCATTTTATTCGCCACTTTCAACACATTTTGTGGTTGATTTACTGATTTATTACAGAAAATTGTTGTCAGAAGCAAAGCTATTGTACAAAGCATCTTTATATGTATGTTTTAAAGTTAAAAATGTTGTAAAAAATATATTAGTATTCTTTTATATTAAGAATAACAATATGATACATTTATATTGCGCTAAAATGCAATATACATTATTCTGCAATATAAATTATTCTCAACCACCACCAATAAAGTTTAAACATTATTCTTTAGAAAAAAAACGGCGTTTAAACCCGTGTTGCGTGGAGCGAACAAGAAAACATATGCTTACATGCTCAATCGGCATATGATATCTTTTTTATTTAGTTTTACAGTTTTAAAAGTGGCAAAAAAGTTCTTAAAATCTAATGAATACTGGTTTTGTAAAATGTATATAACTGCAGATGCGTGCGTGGGATCCGGGCAGGTATCCTTTCCTTCAGACCTTGAAGCATGGTCGCGGGAAAGCGAGAAATATATATTTTTTAAGTACAAATATTTTGCACAATTGATATATTACTTATGAATATTTTAGGAAATTATTTTTGACACACGTAGGTTATTACGTGTGTTTTGGATTTTAATTTCATTACTGTCTGTGCCTATCCGTGGCCTCATCCGAGCGCACTTTCTTTGCCTTGCGTCTTTTGAAGACATTGGTAAGCAGCACCATGACCCAGAAAAGACTCACACACCTTCCCCTGATGCATGCCCACACAGAAATACTGAACTTCCTGGACATTCGTCCCCTAGCTCATGAAAACGCGAGTTTTTTCTGCGCGAGTAAAGAGCGCATTGATAATATGCGTATTAACGGAATGACAACGCGGGTTTGTTTATTACATACATGGATGCGCAGCAGCACAAAAACGCTTTTTAATATGAAAAATTAAAGGATTAAAATGTAACAGATTATTATTGAGTCTCTTGGACATAAATGATGACCAATTATGAGAGGTTAGAAGGCTTAAATAGCTGCTTCATCTGTAAGTTCATCTGTAAGCTAAGTAAATAAATGCTTTGTTTTAAACAAATGCATCTACTTTTAAATGTTTTTTTTTAAATGCTACCCAACGGATTTATTGTATATAATGACTCTGCACCTGTAGATATGGTGAGATGAGAAAACATTTTAAGTAATTCTTTAAAAAAAAACATTTCGATGTCCAAGTGCTGAAATGGCTCTCCACACGTTTGTAAATTCTTTATCTTTTGTTTGTAACAAATAAAGTATTTTTACAGTACAAACCTTATAAAGCCTATTCTAAAAATGTAATTATACACCATGTATTTCTTTATAAAAGTATACAATATCAGAACTAAACCCATCATTATTTTTGTTCAAATTATGAATTATTTATAAGTTTAAAAAAGACAGTAATAGTACTATTTAGTAAAAAAAAGATCTATATAAAAATATACTAGGTATGTTAATGTGAGAATGTTTTACATCTGTCGTGTGATTCTAACTTAAAAACGAAAGTAAAATATGTTCGTCCGCATGGACATTGAAAATTGTGAAGTTTAATTAATATTATATGTTGTTATAATATTATATGTTGTATGTAAATTGTAACGAAAGTAATTCCCCCTGGGATAAGTATTTTTGCTTCTGATTAATAGCGTATATTCATCTGAGAACTGATGATGTCTGTGTGTTTCAGACCCTGGCTGTGTGCCCTGAAGTGTATATGACAATAAAGTAGTAAATCTCAATATATTTATTTTTAAAATGTATTTTAAATAGGCCTATAGGCTCATAGGTTTTTTGGTAAAAAAAATTCACAGCACCCCCTGTTCAAAATGACTTCCAGCGGCCCTGCCTTGACGCTTTGTGTGTTCGACTTTAAATGGTGCGGCGCTGACTTGTCGGCGTATGACATCAGAGTACCGCGAGAGCAAAGGTAAAGTCGGACCATTTGTAACATTTCGACTTGCTCTCGCGGTACTTTGATGTCTTCGTTGCCGAACTGTCTGCGCAGCATAGAAACGCCCTTTGACTCTTTAAGGCAAAGTACCAGCAACATGAGCAACAAGGGTTAAAACATAACCCTTTCATTGTTAAGTATGAGAAATTAAAATGAATTAAATCACGTTTAAACGCCACAGAGATATCAGAGCCAGCAGTCGATTTCTGATGCGCTTGCCGAGGCTGCGCTGGGCGGGGTGTGAGCGCTTAAGCGCCGGTGATTTTCTGGAGCTCATATGGAGCTCATCTCCGTCCGAAAGTGTCAGAGCACACGTTTAAATAGACGCTATCTTTATTAACCGACCGCATATTTAAACTTTAAGCACATACATTCACGCCTGAACAACTCTTACAATTACATTTTGTGACCAAATAACAGTAATATTAGGAGCATTTTGCTGTCAGAAAACATAGCTGTCATAACTCCACATATTTACCTGATTTGTCTTAATTAGTTCAGTCAACATTAGCCATTCTGAATGTTGACTGGATTTGAAAATAACCATTCATTTAATGTTTTAAACACAGATTTATCTAGATTTAAAATAATATGTCTTCTCAACTAGCTCAAACAAAAAAATTGGTTTAACTTATATATTTTTGCCCGTCCAACATTTCATTAATTGGATTTTTTACAGTGTAGGTTATATCAACATATGTCAAATTAAGTTACCTGATATCCACTTAATTTTATAAGTTATAAACATTCATTTAAAATAACATACAGCGTATGTATTAGGCCTATTTGCTTAAATTACATTTTAACAAAGAAACTGCAAGGGTTGATATTAAAACCCAACACGCTGCTGAAAACTGGATAAACCGGTTTTCTTTGATGAGGTGATCGATTAGCATTGGGGGTTGGCAAAGAATTGGCAGACCTAGGAGTGGGTGGTTTTTAATTTCTTGACTCTGTGTCACTGGTAGCTGCTAAAACAAGCAGCTAAACCATGTACAATTAATTACATTTTGGAATTATCTTCCTTCATGTCTTTTTATTTATACACTGTAAAAAATATTTTCTGAATTTTTAAGTAAAGTTAGCATTAAATATGTTTTACAAACAATTGGTTTACAAACTCTGGGATGTTTGTGATTATCATCATTCAGAAAAGTGGTGCTTGTGTTTAGACTTGTGTTTTACGTGATTAAATCAGGAAGATTACATTAGTTTCTTTTCAGTGTTGAACAGTTTGTCATCAAAATGCAAAAATATAGTATATTTATAAACATCGCTGAAACAAAGAGTGAATTAAAATTAAAAAAGTAATAAAGTTAAAGCTGCTGATAATTTTGTTTATATTTACTAGCCTTTTCTGAGTGAAAAATGCTTAGATTTTGTTAAGTAGCCTAAATCCTACTCCAATTTATTTCAGTGTAGGTTTCTCATTTTTATCAGCTTTCTTTTGCTTTTTAAAGGGCCGTCTACCTTTGCTACCACCAGTGCTTTAATGTGGGCCGGTAGGCGCCAGTACTCAGTACCGCCACTTCCAAATATAGCTCTTGAGCGTACCACTCTCCCTGCGTCCAGAACGTACTTCTAGCGTACCAGAACGCTCATTTGCACATCTGTTTAAATCAGAGGCTTAATTTAATTATTTGGCTGCGCTGCCGCTTTTCAAAGCGCCCTTCACAATAGCTACCTAATTCGTCCCACCGAGAGCAGAGACTACATTACCCATACACCATTGAGTTTTACAAGTTAAAAGCGCATGCGTAGCTTTTGCTGCTGTCAATAGGCTTGTTCGACTTCATGCGGCGCCCCGAGAATCGACAGCCGGAAGACGTCACAGTATCGCGAGAGCGAGGCGAAATATGATTTCTTGAATCATTCTCGCGGTACTCTGACGTCATCCGGCTGTCGGTTCTTGCGGCGCCGCATGAAGTCGAACAAGCATGGTGTTAACAACGTGGTTTGGAGAGGTGTGTGAAACGCGCAACCATAGCTGCTCTAATACTTAATATGGCCTCCTGGTTTTAGACTCTGAGGAGTAAAAGAACAAGGTCAGAATCAGAGGACTCTCGCTGGCTGACATCCCACCAAGCCAGAATGATATCGCTGCAGGTCAGATGCAAACTTGTTCCAGTACCCTTTTGTAGGTACGTGACAATCTCTGCTGTCGCGGCTGTCAGCTTGGTTCCCCTCGACGCAACTTCGGATTTCCTCAGACGATGTGCAGTGTAAAAACATTATTGAAATTGTATTACACATACTTGCTAAACTACAAGTGAACGAAATTTCAATGAATTTGAACGACGCGCACAGGAGTTTTACCACACGCAAAATGGAAAACAATGGGACAAAATAAAGTGATGACTTTCGAGTTTCAAATGGCCAATATTTTGTTATTCTTGAACCCATAGACATGGTCTTGGTGTCCAGAGAGTATCTTTGCCCGACAGCGACAATATGTTATTAAAAAATAAATTACATCATTATGGATAAATGAGTGCTTGCAGAATATATATATATATATATATATATATATATATATATATATTTGAGAATGCTTATCAGTACTTTTTTGTTTCTTAAACTTTAAAGATGAATATTCTCCTTTAGAGATGGGCAATTTTCAGCAATAGCACATTATATTCAAAATTTTGAGCTCATAAAAAAGATTTTTCGCTTATTTAAATGACTTTTTTATGTTTTTATGCATGTTTAGTTTTGGTGCAATTTCATCAAAAGCTTGTAATTAGGAAATACACACAACATGCTTAACGTATATTTTATATATGTTAAAAATGTTGTAAAAATTGCGTATTCTTATATAATAAGAATAACAATATGATATATTTATATTGCGCTCAAAATGATTTAGAAATGGAAAAAGGAATTCTTCTCAACTACCACCAATAAAGTTTTAAAATTCTTCTTTAGAAAAACGGCATTTAAACCCACGTGCACCGAACAAGAAAACGTATGCTTACATACAGTCCGTGTATGATATCTTTTTTATTTAGTTTTACATATTTTTATTTATATGCATTTAATAATAGTCTACCGTAAGGTCATAATGTAGCTACACACTGTTAAAATTGATTCAGTGGCTTTGTAAATATCTCTAAAATAAATGATTAAAGTAACTTAATAAAATCTCTTAATGCAGTAATGCGATTTTTTTAGTTGGAAAATAAATTACTAAAAATAGAACAGATATTTTGTGTAAAATGTACATATATTATTTGATGTATACGCCTTAATAATATAAGTATTACATTTACAGATTATTTTAGTCAATATATTTAAAAAGGTCAGAGTAATATATTTAAGTTTTTAAAACTGTAATAATTGCATATTTCAAATTATTATTATTTCTATTTGACATAAAAAATGTGTTAGTTTTACGCCTAACTTGAAGTATGATTTACTTATATTTTCACATTGATATTATTTGAGTAAATGTAGGCAAAAAATTAATTAATAATAAGTAGAAAAAATGTCAATTTTAAACAATCACATAGCCAACGGTTTTTAATCGGCAACAAAGAAACTGCGCATTTTGCCGATGACAAACACCTCAGAAACTCCTCGAATTTATGAATATTTACACTCACAATATGATTTTATTTCCTTAGTACAAGTGTAACATATTATACAAATTCTCAGTGAAATGTATTAAACACCAATGCATACTTTTTATCGTGTTTCATACAATGTAAAGGGAAACATGATAATATAAAAAGTAGCCTACTGTTCAGTAATGCAGAAAAGCGCACCACAACCATGTTAAAGCTATTAAAACGTTCAGATGCAAAAATGAACTAAATGTAAAATTAGATAAACTAGTTAATGATATTGCGTAAATGCGCTCGGTCTCTTCAAAGGTCTTCGCGAATTATTTTGTTATAAGACTCGATTATCATACATCACGTCTCTTCTACTGTAAGTACACGGAAAAAAATAAGACAAATGATGCGCGTTTGAGTCGGATTTTTATGAAGAATATGTGACTGTTTATGTAACTGGCAAAAGAAAACTTCGCCAACAAAATGTTTGCCAAAAAGCATGCATTTGTATGACATCAAAGTCTATCGATAATCCGTGTCATGTTACTTCAATATCATACAGTATACGCTCAGCATGAAGTCGAGCACACACATTGTCGTCAGTATGGCCTACAAGAAACACGCCTGCCCTCTACAGGTTTTTATATTTCCTGCGTCCCCCACCGAACCCCCCTTTTGCGGGATCTCGCAGAATTTCGGAAGTCTCCGCGGCATTCTGGTCTCAGAGACGCGCATTTTTAAAGGCCACATCTGTATAATCACTGTTGGATGACAATTCACTCCCTAGCAACTAAACAGAGGTCCCCTAGAAACAACAACAAAAAAATGCCTATATCTCTGCGTCAGAAAATCGTAGAGAAATGAGGGTTTGATAATTTCACTTAAGGCTTTAAATTTTTTTTTACAATCAAATCATCTAGCAGGTCATTGAAGGGCTGAGACTCACCTCTTGTTGCGATGCTTCTTTGCATGCATGTGACTGACAGACGGAGGGCTGCTGTGACGCGTCTGACGTGCTGGAGTTTCTCTCTGTTTCTCTGCATGCACGTGACTGACAGACGAAGAGCTGTTTTGACGTGCTGGGGTCTCGTTCTGTTTCTTTGCATGCGGGTGACTGACAGACGAAGAGCTGCTTTGATGGGTCTGACGTGTTGGAGTTTCTATCTGTTTCTCTGCATGCGCATGACTGACAGACGAAGAGCTGCTTTGACGTGCTGGGGTCTCATTCTGTTTCTCTGCATGCATGTGACTGACAGACAGAGGGCTGCTGTGATGCGTCTGATGCACTGGGGTATTGCTCTGTTTCTTTGCATGCGTGTGACTGACAGATGGTGAGCTGCTGTGACGCATCTTACGCACTGGAGTCTCTGTCTGTTTCTCTGCATGTGCATGACAGACAGACGGAGGGCTGCTTTGACGCGTTGGGGTCTCTGTCTGTTTCTCTGCATGCATGTGACTGACAGACGACGAGCTGCTTTGACGCGTATGACGCTTTGGGGTCTCTGTCTTTTTCTCTGCATGCGCATGACTGACAGGCGGAGGGCTGCTTTGACGCGTTGGGGTCTGGTTCTGTTTCTCTGCATGCGCATGACTGACAGGCGGAGGGCTGCTTTGACGCGTTGGGGTCTGGTTCTGTTTCTCTGCATGCACGTGACTGACAGACGGTGAGCTGCTTTGATGCGCCTTACGTGCTGGAGTCGCTCTCAGTTTCTCTGCATGAGAGCTGCTTTGACGCGTCTGACGTGGTGGAGTTTCTCTCGTTTGCTCTGCATGCGTGTGATTGACAGACAGAGGGTTGCTTTGACACGTCTGACGTGTTGGAGTCTCTTTCCGTTTCCCTGGATGTGTGTGACTGACAGATGTAGAGCAGCTGTGACGCGTCTGACGTGTTGGAGTCTCAGGATGAGACTCTGGACTAAGAACTCTGCGTCTGGAAAAGACATTTCTATTTCAAGTAACTTTTTCTGAAATGACCAATTAAAGGAGGAGTGCACGATTTTTGAGAAACGCTTTAGAAAAGGGAGTTGGGCCGAGTACCAAAAGACACTTGTAGCCAATCAGCAGTAAGGGGCGTGTCTACTGAACAACATTATTGCCTGGGTTGCGTATGTGTGGGACGGGTCTATCAAAAGAAGGTCCAGACTCCATTGAGGTAGGGGCGTGTTTGTTTAGGTGATTTCAATTGTCAAAATTGGTTTTCAGAGATCGTGCACCCCACCTTTAATTGTGCACAATAAAACCAGGACTGCGAGTAAGGATGGTAGATAGGGTTCATTGACATACCTGCCAGATTGTGTCCGTGGAGAGGATCTGACCGGCGTGATCTGTGTGGACTCTTCATCTTGTGCCATGACATCATCCTGAGACTCGTTCTCACTGACCTGGCTGTCATCCTCCAGTACTAAGCGAGATATGGTCATTCCATTGTAGCGGGGCTGTACAGGAGCACACTGTTCTCCGGGGACCTCCATGTCCTTCACAGCCTCAGAGTCCTGCTCTCGGTTGTTCTGTAGCTCCAGGTGGACCTCCACATCCTTCATCCTCTCAGAGTCCTGGTCTGTGTCATTTGACTCCGGCTGCGTCTCAGACAGCACCAGATGAAGCTCGGTGTCGGTCTGTCTCTTGTACTCGAGCAGGGCTTTATTCTCCACCTCCTGCTGCAGCTGTGAGAAGGGGACGCTCACCCCGTACACCTCGCTGAGTTTACTGTAAACCAGACGCAGATTCTGCAAACTCACATGCGCTGAGGCCGCAGGAGGTAACGTTGAGCTAATGCACAGAAAATACATAAAAATAACACAAGAATGACAATCATACGGCAGTCATAGACACATAATCAGCAAATACTGTATGACATTATCACTACAAACATGGAGTACAAGAACATATCTGATTGACAGCTCTAATGCAAACAGATGACATAAAACACTGACAGACTGATATGCACAGGCCACAGATCAGTGTTTGAGTAGTGATGTAAAGAGCGTCTGTACCCAGATGGAGGTGATGTGGAGCAGATGTTGGTGTTTTCTGCTGTATTGTGATTCTGTACAGAGCCGCTGATCTGAGGAGACTCATCGCTCGCCGTCCGTATTTCTCGACTCATCAGCATCTTTAACACAAACACACAATCATCTTTATAATGATGTCAAATACATCTTAGATGTCTTGAGGGGGAGTAAATAAATTCATTTTCGGTAAACTCTCCGTTTAATCCAGTCATATAAAGTTATAAAATATAAATGCCATCCTGCAAGGATCTATTCTTGTAGGCAAAACACAAAAATGTGTTTAAGCATTTCAGTTTTCCTCTCAAAATCAATGTTGTTGTTTTTTTAATGGGGTTTAAATAAGATCTTGGGGCAACACAAACTCAAGATAATTTAACATTTCAATATGCAAAATAAACACACATGTGCCTTTTTTAACACTTTACGTGTCTTAAAATGTGCGATGGCTTAAAAGTTGCTACATGGGACCACAGATGTTAAACATCATCATGCATGAAAAACTCAAAAACATGGACAATTCCCAAAAAAGATTCATCCTCTATTTCTTTGGTGGTGATGATGTTGGAGTCGAATGTCTGTGGTGTAGTTTGCTTGTAGCTGTATGTTCATTAGTAAATTAATTTAGACTTCAAAAAAGTTGTATTTATTTGTGAAGATGATCTTAATGGAGAAAATCTGTAAGTGTTTTAAATTTTTATTTATCGCAGAATCCATAATCCCATTGATTAGATGTTTATGGAGCCCATGTGAAGATAACTTCCTATAAAAATATCTCATCACGTGCTTAGCTTTTATAAGCAATAAAAATACTTTAAAAGCTCCTTAGTTTTTTTTAAAAAAAAAACATTGACAAATTACATCACAATAATATCCACAAATGATTATCAAACGTGTGATCCTGTTTTGTTTTAAATCTACTAACAGCCTGATATGAAAACAACATAAGTCTGAAATGTCCTCACGAAAAAAAAAGAGACAAAACTGGAACGACCTAAGTAAGCCTGTAACACTGCTAACCTAGAGGTTTATATTTATCATATAAAACATCATGAATAGAGAGATTAATAAGAGACGGATCAGACCTTGATGAGGAAAGGTTCAGGAATACTGTAGAGTCTCTCAATGAAATCCAGCATGTCCTGTTTAAAGTCACTGTATGAATTTATCTGCAGTATTGAATGAGAACGACGCCGATTTCTGATCAGATTCATGTACAGCTTCTTCTAACAAACACAAAATAAACAACACGTTAGAAACCAGTATTAAAAAAGACAAGAAGCAGAAGAAACTCACATATAAACTTGTAAAGGGTCGTTCACATTTTAATGATAAATATAACAATAAATATATTAGCATCCACACCACTGTGTGATAACTTTATGTTGATTCACTCCTGCGCAAATTATTTATCTTAATGGCATTAACTAATATTATAGATATCCTTTAATTAAAAACATATGCAATTGTTTACATCATTGAATGTTTGCACTGTATAACTCAGACCTCAGAAATCTCTTTTCTAATAGTTGCTACTTGATATTAACCTAAACTTGACCAATAGTCGGTTTTACTGATATTTAAAACTTATTTCATTTGAATTTTAAGTCAATTGTAAAATATTTACAGAATACTGCCCCCAAACTCCACCTCAATCATGTTTGAAACCGTGTCTGCACTTTAACATTTCATAGCTATGAGAAGTTACCTTGCCAGCTGAATCCATCCCTTTGGGAAAGTGTTTATGGATCATCTGCTGGGCTCTCTCAAACTCTCCACCCTTGATACAAACAATAACCAGCTGCAAAATAAACACAATCATCTGTTAAGTGTCTTGAGGATATTTAACACCCAGTATTTATAGATCATGTGAATGTCTTTGCAGTGAAGAATACACTTTATACTGGTTTATAGTATAGAGCTGATAATATAGGTGTACTATCAAGTGTAGTGTACATGCAGTGTGCAGAGCATTATAAGAACATCTATCGATGCAGAATAGATCTAGTAGCACAATCTGAAGAGCTGGGTTAGTTTTAGTTATGATCTCACCATCTCTTTGATAGAGTTTGATATGTGATCATGGTCTCGCTGAGGGACTTTCATGTCTCTGCATATGGACTTCAGTACATTGAGAGCAGACTCAAGAGGAGTCAAGGGGTCTTCAAACGTGATGTCTACACCAGAAACAATCACAGACATTACTCTCAACATCACAAACACACATCTGTTATCATCTGATCACGTGCTCTCACTCACCGAACCGATCTCCATGATTGATCCTGGACAGAAACTGCAAGAAGCGAAGCTTGACAATAATGTCACTGCGTCCATCCATGGGTCTGACCACCACATCTGCGAGTTTACATAATGCATGAACAACATCATAACCTGACTAAAATTAACCGTGGTTTATTTGTTTAACTATGACATTTTAAGTGAACCAAAGTTTGAATCTTAACACAATGATCTTTACGGTGTTATTGGCGTAATTCGTAAGTTAAGCTACATGCTAAAGCTAACACACATGCGCGCTCGTGCTCATGTAAACAAACTGGCGCTCGTGACACTTACCCTCAACAATGTTAATAAACTCCGTGAACGCTGTAAAATTTCCATTTCTGAAGGCGTTAAAGGCTTTAAAGACCTGATAGTCAAAATACCATCTGTTCAGTATCTGCTCGTAATGAAGACTGTCCGAACTGTTTCTACACTCGCTCATTCTGGCGGGTTTAACGCGAACGCGCCACAGCGCGCAACAACTTCCTCAATGAACGCGCATTGAAATTCCACCGCGAAAAGCGATGCAAAGCCTACATTAAGGTGGGCGGGACACAGCGTAAAACCTCGCATCTGATTGGTCAGGAGTGACATAGTTATAATAAAAAATACTTCATAAAACATTTACACACAACGGAAACTGGTCCGGATTAAATTTCAGATGAAAAACCGAGATGAGCTGGATTTTAGGGACTTAATTTTTGCCATTGCAAACTCAAACGCATTGTAATTATACAGTTAAATCTGAGAGAGGACTATGAGAATTATTCTTGTTTTAATTCTAACATAATAACTTGTTTTATTCGGGTTTAGATAAAATTAAATCTCAATGTAGTCTACTTTTCTGTATGTTTTGCTGTTTTTGCTGATCTAAATGAACCATTTGATGGCAGCAGCACTCTGTGATGTTTTGCACTGCTAGACTTATATAATATGATGATAAAAGCTTCACATTTCAATTCATACGACATTGGAAACAGATCTAAAAAAAACATATTTTAGTTTTGAACTAAAGATGAGAGGACGCACTGATGAAAAGCCATTGTCCGTTACCTAACCCGAAGGATGCAGCCTGCGGAGGTCGCATATGCAGGCTCCATACGTCATCAAGCCTGGTTTATTTTAGTTAACTGAGCATTACATTCGCAAGTCATAAACATATTACAATAATTTACGATTAACTAAGAATAACAGTCAACTTTATAATTGGTAATATTCTGAAATAAGTATGCAGCCTAGAAATGCGACCTCAGGAGGCTGCAGCCATTGCCACGTCGGAGGAAGGGCGGGGCAGATGAGGGGCGGGGCAAATGACATCACACAATACAAAACGTTTTCGTTACATTAAACTTATCTAGTCAATATCCTCTTTCTTACATGCAGTCCTTATTACATTCATTTTAACTCGTCTGCTTTGCAGCACCGGTCCATTCAAATTCAGGAAAAATACAGAACAATATTTTAAAGTTAGGGATTTAAGACTTAAACGCGCTTGAAAGTGACTACAACGACTTTCTATTCTATTGGTGAACATATTGAAGCCCTCAGAAAAGTAATTTTCACACAGCACCATCATTCAGAGCTTAGTGACGTCACCTCGCGTCAGGCGTTTAAAGATCACTGGGCGCGGAGCGTCAAAATTGTCCGGACAGATCGCAACGATGACCGTGAAGAACAGAAATAAGAGCAATTCACAACCAATCGCCGAGAAAATCCCCGCCGTGAAGCAGCAGGATGACGTGGCGAAGAAAAGCCCCAAGAACGCGCCGGTGGTCGCAGGTCCGAGCGCGTTCATGAAGTTTATTTATGCGATATTTTATCTGACGCTCGCTGGAGGCGCGGGGCTCGCGGCGTTTTATTTGCAACAAGTTTTATCCGAAGTCAAAGTTACAACCTTGAGAAATGAAGAATCAATGGAGAGATGCAGAGAACTGAGCAGTGACGTGGAGCACGCACTTCAACAGGTCTGTTATCTTTAGAGATGTTATTATCTTAACTAACTGTTCTTGACATCCCAGCAAACTTGTGTTTGAGTTAACTGCAACAGAGAGTCATTGTATGTAACACTGAACTCACTTTTATTACTTTCATGAACTTCATTACAACAGTGGGGAACCTGGGCTCGTCTTACATTGAGGTTGTGCTATTTTTCTGTTCATTTAGACCTGAATGTTTAGAAATAAAGGTAAAAAATGTTAATAGTTGTGCACAGACATCCTATAATCTCAGGTTTAATTCATTCTCACCCAGTATTCAACAGTAAAACTTCCTCCAGAAGTCCAGCAGATGTGGTCATCTGTGATTGGTTGGTTAGATCAGAGAGGATTTAGTTACCCTGGGGTTTCCCATCATCATCATCTTGAGCTGTTGTTTACTGAATATTACTATCAAATGCATGCAGGGATTGAGGACATGAGCGGTACAGGACACTTGATTCAATAATAAATGTGTAAGAAGATCCTTTACACCTCGTGTGATGTGATAAAGTCCAAGATAAACAACATCCAGACCGGCAGCCTTTATAGTGCAGATGATTTGTGTTGTTGTCTACAGATCAGATGTGTGTGTCAGCAAACTTCAGATGAAAGTCTGATGTGTAGGTGTCCTGTGTTTTTACAAATCAATGCTTCCAGGACAAAAATATATGATACTGATCAAAATATTTAACATTAATTGTTTTGGGAGATTGAGCATCATTCAGAATGAGCTCTGTGAGCAGGCAAAACAAACTGCATTCGGTCAACACACGCTTAATAACTCAGATCTACATACGAATATAAGTGCACAAACTCCAATGCAGATAAAAGAGAAACAACATCGCAATATAGCAGTTTTAAATAATTACACAATAGAGCTAAAGAATCACAATATTAACACATCATCATCACACTTATATTCACATTAATGCAGAGATGCACGATATAAAGTTTCTGTGCCGACACTGACTTTGTTTTTTACTCTTCGTTTCAAATGATTATGTTGTGAACTCCTAGAATTGCAGAGCTTTTAATCTGTAGTTCTGTTGTCATTGTGACTCAATTCAATATAATCACACAATATGAGATCTGATGGGTTTATTGTCAGGATATAATCTGATCCCTGATCATCGCCTGTTTTTAAACAATCAACCAATGTCCAGTTGTAGGTAAAATGCTTTTATTTAGGCCGATATATCAGTGCATCCCTAAAAGCAGAGTGATTTGCTGTTTCATTACTGTTAAGGGAAACCACTGATAAACCTCTGTGTCTCTCCTCAGATAAATTCATTAAAATCATCTTTAGAGGGTTTGGAGACAGCAGTGGTCGATGCTAAAGCCGATCTACAGGGCACCAGCCGTGCAGTCCAGAAAGGAGAAGACAAGAACCGTCAGATGGAGGAAACGTTACAGAACCTCCAGAATAAAATCTTTAGAGATCTGACAAATGGGATTGAGGAGGTGAAGGATGCTCGTGAGAAGGACGTCTCCTCTTTGGAGCGCACCCTTGAGGAACGTCTGTCCCAGCTGAGTCGCTCCATCAGTGAGAGCGTGGCGGAGTTTGCAGGAGAACAGAACCAATATAAGAGTGAACTTCAGGAGCTTAAGGCTCGTCTGGAGGAGCAGCATATGCCTGCGTTCCTCAAACAGGAGCTGACGGCCATCAACAGCGCAGTGGCCAATCTCAACACGGCTAACGAGGTGGCCGAGGGAAACGTGGAGGTGCTCAGGGAGCAGATCGCCACGGTGGGTGCTGAGCTCCAGACCAGGAACAAGGAGGTGGCGTCTGTGTCCGAGGAGATCGAGGCCGTGCGATCGCTAATGCAAAGCACCGTGGGAGCGTTACGAGAGGAGGTGTCTGCGGCTCGGGCCGGCGTGCAGGGAACGTCCGACCAGCTTCAGGCTCTGACCGACGGACAGGACCGGTCCAGCGAGGCAATTCAGACCCTGGAGAAGCAGCTGAGAGAGGAACTGCTTAAGGTGGAGAAAAGAGGAGAAGATGTGGAGGCCAGACTGAAAGCCACGGAGGAGAGCGAGGAGTTACTGACATCATCGTTGTCAGAGCAGACAAACCGACTGGACGTTTTTATATCAAAGTATGAATCTCATGAGAGCTCACTGAATGAGTACAAAACATCAGCAGTGAAGGATATAGTGACACTGAGAGATGATCTGGAGGAGATGAAGAGCAGTCTGGGTGAGATACAGGTGAGCATTGCCGCTCTTGATGAGACTCAGGTGAGATTACATGCATTGGAACAGAAGCTTGATGGACTTAAAGATGCTGAGGGTTCAGAAGAACCACAAGAACTCGAAAGCACAGCTGAAAGTCCATCTGAAGATCAAGATGAATCTGAATGATCTTGAGATACATCATGAAAACATGATCGTTCATGATATTTGACACACGGTAGAAATGTGAAAATGAATCCAAATTGAGATCCAGTAACTGACAAAGAAAGCTGAATCGGTGAACTGCTGTTTATTATTATTAAAAATATCTCTTTTTTTATTGTTTCTTCCATCACAGTAAGACAAACACTGTCTCTGAATGTATCAAGAGTTGTTTACCAATAAAAATGTTTACAAACTTTATCAACTAATGTGTGGTTATCTCCAATTCAACAAACACCCATGGAAACATACGCACACACTTCTGTATATCAGAGGTCTTTAAGGTTTAACAGGACATTTTTAAGATGTAAAATAAATCTTTGGTGTCCCCAGAGTCTGTATGTGAAGTTTTAGCTGAAAATACCCCACAGATCATTTATTATAACATGTTCACTTTGTAAGTGTGAGCAAAAATGTGCTGTTTTGGGTGTGTCCTTTAAAATGCAAATGAGCTGATGAAATGCAAACACTGCCTGTTGAAATTCAAACTCATTTGTGCTGTCAATTATTTTCCTCTCTCGTCCCTGAGCTAAATGGCAGTGCCATGGTTGGATAGTGCAGATTAAGGGGCGGTATTATTATAATAAGATCCCCTTTTGACATCACAAGGGGAGCCAAATATCCCTCAGTACATGTATATAAATCAAGAATGGATTTCTTAGTATTTATTCCAGACGAGCCCCCATTTATGGTCCCGCACATTACTTGCTAGGAATTGAGGGACACGCAACATAATAGAAGGACAACAAGGGTATTCCAAATAAATAATTTATTTAACCATACTCACAATAATAACAAACGAAAGAATGAGACCTAAAACATAAGACCTAAACGAGAACAAAAACTAAATAGGCAAACAAGGACTCCCCGCTCCAAACTAACATGACAAACAAAAACTGAAAGATGAACGCATGTGGCTGTGCCAATGGCCCGCGGCTGTGCCAATGGCCCGCGGCTAGCAGAGACTCAATAGATCCGCCTCCTTTACCTTCATAGCCTCGTGTCCCAGCACAGCCAATAAGGAACTAAAGAAGACAAATGAAATATAATTAATTACAGTAATTATTTAAAACTCTGGGTGGAGTGTTCGTGACACACATAACATAACTATATCTTACTTTATTATGATGGTTACGTTACAAAGATGTAGAAAAAATACTTTTGGCAACATTTTAATTTAGCTGAATTGATTTTATCATGGGAATGTTATGCTCTTCATTTTAGCTTTTTATTATTAGGGATAAGTATTTTTAATTTAATTTATCCCTCAAAAGTTTTCGTATTCAAACAACATTTGGAGGACCCCCGATTAAAAACTTATGTTGTTTATTGTTCTGTCTCTCAAAATAATCCATTTGTTACATCTGAATTTCTCTTTATACATTAAAGATTTTTAGACAAACGTCTAGTAGTGTAATGTAAACACATTTACTGTGACTCATTGTTGATTCTTTGATGAATGTGTTTGTATTGAGATGACTGCAGTCATGTTTTATTTACATGAGGATCTGTTGTGTAGTTTGTGTACTACACTGATGTGTCTAATGATTTGATTTTGTTGACATTGAATGGGTGAGGTTAGACATCATTACAGATCAGATCAGATCAGACCATTTCCTCTTCTGGAAAGATTTGGCTGTTCTGTGCCGCACTTATGTGCCGAATCTTCATTCATATCTCAAATTAAATACTGTTTTAGGTATTCAATATCACATTATACTTTAAAACAATACCATGGTAATACTAAGGTGTTCTGTTCATGGATGTCATGCTAATCTATTAAGTACCATGTAAACTAAAATAATCTAATCTAATAGCATGGTATGATGGTCCAGGGCATATTAATGTTCTTATATAAATCTTGCTTTAAAAGTTTAATAAAACTGTATTTGTTAATATTAGTTAATGCATCAGCTAACTGAACTAACACAGAACAATACTTCAGTAGTTAAGCTTATGTTAATTTCAGCATTTACTAAAACATTTATAAAATCAAAAGATAAAGCTAAGTTAATTCATGGTAAAAAAATAACATGAAAAAGTGTACTGGCATTAACTTACATTAACAAAGATGAATACATTCTGATCAACTATAGGAATCATTGCTAGTTTATTTTAACTAATGCATTTACTCATGTTAACAAATACTCTCTTATTGTAAAGTCTTAGTGAAAGTTCATCTTCACCTGTCTACAAAAAGACTTCCAGCAGTAAATGCACATCTTGAATGCTGATAGAGATTGAGTTCATGTTGTCAGGAGATCTTTCTGCTCCAGTGTTTGATATTTTATCTCCCCTGAACTCTTCTTCATCTCTGCCAGCTCTTCTTCTCCTCTCATGACATCTTCAGCGATCTGTCCGATCCTCAGCGTCAGCTCCGATAGTTTGGATTCAATTATGGTAAAGTCCTGTCTGATCGTAAAGACTTTGGGCTTCAGGTCAGTAGCGAAGGTGGTCATCTTCAACATCTTGGCTTGAGCGCTCTCCAGCGTCAGGATCCGATCAGAGAGCTGTCTGTCGGCCGCGGAGAGCCCTTGAACGAGTTTGCCGATCTGATCCAGCCGCTGAGCGCTACTCTCCGTGGAGCTCTTCAGACCAGAAATACGGTCAATACTGCTGGCCAGAAGATCACCGATGCGTTTGATCATCAGCTTTTCAATCTGCGTGACCTTTTCCTCCAGGGTGTCGGTCTGGCTGACGAGAGCTTCCACTTCACCCTCCAGACCGCCCATGCGCCTCAGGTCCGTACGGACGGAGGCGACCTTTGACATCACTTCACTGGAGATGACCAGACTTCGGTTCTCGACGTTCTCCACGGCCAGGATGAGATGAGTCAGATTCTGTTGGAGTTGATGTCGCTGTCCAGTAAAGTTTGAGAATCTCTCCTTTAAATGAGAGACCTCCGCATCCAAACTCTTCAGCTGGGAAACGGGCGGTGATCTCTCCAGACCGGACATCAGTGCCTGAACACGGTCACACTAGAAAAATACACAAGACAGAGAGGGGCTTTAATGGACTTGTTTAATAAAATAAAAGTCACCTTACAGCTCCCCATCCATTCGAGGTTGATGTCTGCTCTATAGACGTTGAGCGAAGTGATCTCTCGGTCTCTATTTATTCATCAGTCTAACTGATCTCTGAAACAAAGACCTTGTTGACAATAAAAAGTTTTGGTTTCTTAAAGATGAGCGGAGATGATGAGCATGGATCACAACACAGTAACGTTAAAGGGACAATAAGTAGGATTTACCCCATCTAGTGGTGAAATTGTATTTTGCATTCAAATGAATAGTGCTCTCTGGCGCCTCGCTTTTCCAAATGCGTGTTGCAACTATGATAGCGTTATGTACTCACTGATCTCCAAGGTGATTTACTTCTCATTTATTTTCCCTGTTATTAGAAATAAACAACTGTAAAAATACTCTGTTGTTATCGATTATATGTGGAAGTTTACCGGAAGTTGCGTTTAGTCTACAAAAGCTGTTCGTTTATGTTGTTACTGCTGAAAGCATCTTTAAGGCATTCAGCATTTATGCATCTGCAAGTTGGTCATTTGAACTTGAGCACAGTATTATTTCATATGCACATTGAGGATTGTCTATATATGTGTGTGTTTATTTAAAGACACAGAAGTTCAGATAGCATTTAGTTTTATTAAAATCAGCAAAACATCTGGAGCACAAATCATCCATAAGAGACACAACAGCAGTAATATCAAGATAACCAGAGATATGTATAAAGGCTAGATGTGTTACGGCAGAGTCTCTAACGTCATCACCTGGCGGCCATCTTACTTCAGACAGCTCGCTCACTCGTAGCATTGAGATTAATGGTGCAGATACTTTTAAATGACCATAACTTGCTCAATTTTCTACCAATTTTCAAATGGTTTGGTTTCTTACAAACATTATTAACGTGGCTAAAATTCTGGATGCTTTGACATGTTTAATGAAAATAATTTATTAAGTATAAGTATGCAGTGTCAGAGGTAAATCTTTGATGTTTATAACAAACCAAACCGTTTGAAAATCGATTGAAAATTGAGCAAGTTATGGTCATTTAAAAGTACCTGCACCATTAAACTCAATGCTACGAGCGAGCGCCCTGTGGTAAGATGGCCACCAAATGCGGACGTTCCACTCAATTGGCCAGCAGCGTGGACTAGACATCTAGACTTGATTATACAAATCTATGAAGATAACATCTAGAAATGCTAAGAAATACCGGCTTCTGTGTTCCTGTAGCTCAACTCATAAAGCATTGGATTAACAAAACAATATGAGAAAATATATTGAATGGACCAAAACTCACATCTGCCAAATGCAAAAATATAAATGGCTCTGAACAAAAATAAGTGTGTAATAAAGCGTATACAGACCAGCACATTAGATATCATTAAAGTTAAATATCACTCATGACCTCTGTAAACAACTTACATACTGAAATATTTGAGTCCTGTCACAGTAAGAATGACATCATGTGATGTACAGGAATGCTAAATATATACATTTATCAATAATAATAATAGGTTTTATTCTTCTTCTAGTACTGTATTAGATCTATAATCAATCATTTCCTCTTGTATATTTGTGTTTAAACATCTTTGGTCATGTGATACACAAGAACCCGAGCTTAAACTTCATGCACAAATTAAATGTCCGACAACAACACAACACACAATACTGACAATGACTTAACTCCATAATGAAAACATTCATGTGCAACAGCAGATAAACACACATCAGTACTATGGGCTCAGATTGTTTCTGTGATGTCATTCAGACTGTAAGTGATTGCGATCTCAGGTCACTCCAGGATCACATCATGTGATGAGTTCTGTTGGAGTCCTCAACATCTTCTCCTCTGTGTCCTGCACCTGTAGCGTCAGCTCCTTTAATCTCCTCTCTGTGTCGCTCAGCTGAGCTCGGAGTTTAAGCATAGATCGGACAGACTCCTCTACGTCCGGCAGCCGGCTCTCCCACTGTTTGACGCGAGGAAGCGTCTTCTCCAGCCTCTTCTGGAGGTCCTCACGGCTCCTGGTCAGAGATCTGAGCTTCTCCTGGAGTTTAGAAACCCGTCCAGAGTTCCAGTCCAGAAGCTCCTGGACTTTCCTAGCGTCCTCCTCCTCGGTCCGATCCAAGACTCGTGAGTTTCTCTTGATGCCGTCCTCCACCTCCTGCAGACGTTCACTCAGGACGCGCAGACGTCCGTCTACGGCATTGACGTGCTCCGTGATGCGTCCATGCGTGGACCGTGATTCTGTCTTCAGCTCGTTCAGGTCGTCGCTCACGTCTGTCTGTCTGCTCCTCCACGTCTCTGTGATGTTCTGGAAGCGGTTGTTTATGGTTTGGTACTGGAGTGAAGACGTCTCCTGGTGCTCCTGCAGTACTGTGGACGTGTCGTGGATGAAGGCGATGTCGTGTTTGATCTTTGTCATCAGGGTCGTGGAGGTCAGAATCTCATCATATTCATCTATGGAAGCCTGCAGCTGCATCCACAACACATGAAATCATGGTGTTTGTGTGACCACATTCAGTACTAGTGTTCTTCTTACAGCATATCTTCACTATATAGTGTATACTGGTTTAAAAACAGTATGTAAAACAGTACAGTGTATTTAATGCTTTACTAGTACTCAGTTTAAGTTATTCTGCCTGACGTTTATTTTTCTTGATCTTATTTCTTTGTCAGTTTGGTTAGGAAGTCAGGATAGTTCATTTGTAAATGTATTTTATTGATTGTTAGGTTATTTTTTTAGTAACGGATGTTTTGTTTATATTGGCCTCGCTGAATATATTGCTCCTTTACATTTATTATGTTTCTCTTTGATAAATGATTTAAACTTAAGTATGGTGTCTTTGGTGATCTGCTGCCTAAAGTCAGAATCTGTTGTTTACGCCTTTCCCTTTTTAAACAGGTCTTAACAACAAACTTAACAAACAAACTTAGATTTACTTCATATTTCAAAGTGATATAAAACATCATGAAGTGATTTTCTTACAATATAAATATTGCTGTGCATACAGTGAAGCCTAAACATCTGAGATTATTTGAGAAATGTTGAATTCATGTTTTACTGAAATCTAGGAAACAGCACAGACCAGCATAATATCCATACTGGTTTAGCTGGGGGTCACCAACACCAAAGCACAACATATGCTGGTCTTGCTGGTATTATGTTTTTTTTCCAGCAGGGACAGTAAATTATTTATTCTGCCATAGATCAGTAAACAAACACGTGAAATATGAAGCTTATGAACTCTTAATAATAACATCATGTCAAATATCATCCAGGAGACCTTCAGCTTTGATTCAGAGCTTCTACCAAAATATAACAAACTTAAATTTCCCTGCACATAATATAATCTGTAATAATATAAAACTGTACTGAGAAAACCTCAGACTTTTGTACCTCACTGTATTTCAGACAGATAAAATGATTTAATGATATAAATGAATTAAAGTGTTAAATTGAGACCTTTTCTGAGACTGTGGTCATCTGTGACTGGAGCTCGAGGACGCCTCGTGTCTTCTCAAATAATTCCTCGTATTGTTCTTTCATTTCTGCAAACTTTACATTCTGTTGATAGAGAGCACTGCAAAAACAAAAACAATATAAAGATCAACATCTAAATCTGAATCAGGAATATAAGTTAACTGTTAGTTTAGTGTAAACTCACCACATTAACACTAAAGAGACCGCGAGAGACATCAAACTCATGACGAGCTTCACATCTGAACTCTTTTCTGAACTTTTAATCGTGTTTTCTTTCTCTTCTGCTTCTCTTTTGACTTCATCTTTAACTTTATCTTCTGATTTTCTCTTCTTTCCGTTTTCTTGGGCATCTGAAGTCTTTTTTCGTTGTTTTATTTCGCCGCTCTGCATGTTTGAACTCAAAGTCTTTAAAACTCTAAAAGCGCCCTCTGTTATAAATTTATATATGCAAATAAATAAGAAAACATTTGACATCTAAAGTCATTATATATTCATTAGATTGCTGAGATCTCGTCAGATGCTGAAGTCGCCACGCAGCAGAACAGAAACAACAGAAAAACAGCGCAGCGCCACACATAACGTGTTGAGTTCTGAAGTGGGCGGGATCCAGGGCCCGGAAGTTGCCTATTATTGGTCAGACAGGACGCGAATATTTCTTTTATTTAAACCTTTTAATGTGTTTTCAGTTTTAATGGCTATAAAATGTAAAAGCGAGTGTCATTATTGCGGTGTAAATTGTTGTTAAAATTTCTGCAGAAATCCAACGATACCTATCACGTGACAGATGTGACATTTCTCTGCGCTGCTCCATAAGATAGTTTATTAGTTTTTTCAATGAGACTGTTGAGAAATTATTATATTTGTATGTCAAATGTTAATCCTCAAAATTAACACATTTAAATCATAACAGTTTCTAGTAAATATATTTGATCTGAAGACATAAATGCGTCTCGATGTTGTGATCCGCCGAGCGCCCCCTGCAGGACTCAACAGCGTCAGAGATACTCAAATCTTTCATACACACTCATCTTTAGTTATAAAAAAACAAAAAAACACTCATCTTTAGTTTGTTTAGTTCATAGTTAGGTCTTAAACCACTATAAATGCTGTTAATGTTTGGTTCTCCACCTCTTTTGTGTATGTAGAGGGTTAATGTACCGCAATAACCTCTAAAATATAATCACAGTTATAATCTTTCTCCACAAAAACTAAACAGGTTTAAATGCTTGACAAGTACCTTCTTTATTCAATCGCTTCATGGAAATTAAACATTACAATAAATCAAACCTCAGATTTATAAGAGAAAAGGTTTACGTCAATTATACATTTATTTTAGATATACAATGACATGAATATGAGCCATATAAATCCCTTTCAGTCAACAAACATACATTAATTCTCATGAAAATGTTTGTAATTCTTATGAAAATTATTTTTCTTGAACATTGATGTTTTTATTATTATTGCACTTTATAAACACATCTTATGATGTAATTATTGTCTTGATAGTGTAGATGGAATAGTGCACTTGAAAATAGTAAACATAAGAGACGTCTCGTTCTTTAAGAGATCCAAGAACAAAACGCCAGTTGACCCTTCTCCTTTAAAGTTATAAACAAAATGTATAATAATGACAGTAAATGTTGTCAGGCTAAATAATTCATATATATATATACAGCAGACATTATAGTGACCTAAACCCCAAACTAAAGCAATCCACTCAATAAGAGTTGAATAATCATTTGGTCAACAGCGTGCAAATGAAAGCTCGTACATACAGGAGATCCTTCATAATGATTGATTTAAAGCTACATCCCTTTAACCCTTTAGTGTCTGTGATGTGAATCTCTCTGGGGTCCAGCGAGGGATCAAGTATTATAACGGTCCTGCAGTTAAATCAGACAGAATAAATGATCAATCACAAAGAAAACTTGTTTATATTGAGTGATGATAACTACAGGAGACACACCTGTATATTTGACACCACGTCTGTGGCCATGACGGACAGTTTCCCTGCCACCGAGCGGACGCCCGTCTTAAACTGAGTCATGTTGGGCACGGAGGGCAGAACGTTACTCAACCTGTATGAGCTGTTGGGGGCTGACACACACACAAACACACACACACACACACACACATTATTGTGTTTATCTGGTGGTCATGACCTGAGCTGAAATATTTAATATAGTGAGGATTTGTTGTTCACGCATTATTAAGGTCATGTGCTGTACATTCTGCAGTGTTCATGTCTTTCCTAATATTACATAAAGCAATAAAATAGCGTTGTGCCTTTATAAAAGTGTGATTTCTTTGCTTATATCTGAAAACTTCTTAAGAACAACTTTCTCCAACTTAATTTTGACTTTGTACAGTTATTAAGAGATAAAGGGTGAACTCGATGAGAGATGCGTTGCCAAGTCCTCTGCTTTTTTGCGGACATCAGATTTGGGCTACTTTAAAACTGTTTCAGCGGTTAAAGAGTTAAAGATTTAGTTTATTAGTTTGGGCTGTGAATAGTCATGCTTTTGGGCTAGTTTTGAATAGTCATTGGGATGGTTTTGATACGCAAATCTGGCAACCCTGGCTGTGTGCTTGTGCAGATGTTTGGTTCGAGTATATATGTGCATGTAAACCAACATTTTAATCAGATTGCAATGTTAAGGGACATGTAAACTGTATTGTAGTAACCTGCAACCGGATTAAATGTTGTGCATGTAAACATAACCATTAGTTGATTAAATGTCTCTCTGGACTGTAAGACTCTGATAAGGGTACAGTATATGATGTATAATAAAGTCTTATTTCAGTTCAACATCAGGTCTGTATTTAATCTGTATTGAGTAATGAAAGTTACCAGATGATTTCTTCTGCTCATCAAAGAGATCTGCTGAACTGATGGAGGAACTCCCTGAAAAATTCTCCAGTCGAGCTCGAACTTCATACTGAAGATGAAAAACAACAACAATCAAGCCAAACACAAACACTACACAAATCAACAACACAAACTAAAACTTACTCAGTAAATTAATCACAATTATAAATCCTTCACCTCCTGAAGTCGAGCGATATTTCAGTTTTACTGCACAATCACAACGTTTGTTATCATTTATTCATTTTAATTAGTAAAGTAGTTATTTTATGACTTTTTCATTGATATGTATTTGAGTTTGTCTGTATGTGTAGCCTACTTGAATAAAACATTTAATGAAAACACATTTTTATAGTTCATATGTTACTATTGAAGTTTGATTTTTCTATTGAGAGGAAAGTTTGATAATATTATTGATTAAAAACATCAGAAAATCTATCAGCCTGCTGTATTATCTAAGATGCTGGTGAACTCTCTGAAACTGATCCTGGTCAGTTTTTTCTCTTATAGACGGTTTTATCAGACACGGCTTGTTATATTAAGTACTTTAAAAGTACTTTGTTGTTATTTATTCTTAGTGGAGTTTTCCGGAAGTTACGCGTTGACCACGAAAGCTACTTATTTATGTTGTTACTGCTGAAATCGTCTATAAACATCACACTTTACATGCAAAACAGGTTAGTGAAGACGTCACCTCAGAGTTGTCCTGTTTGTTGAAGTACATGTCTGATGAAATCGCTTTAACGTCTCCAAATTTCTTGCGAGCGTCATCAGAGACCGACCCATCAGGTTGGGTTTTCCTCCTCGCTGAGGCTCTGTGATGACATCACAACATTATAATAGCAGCGATGTCATGTATTTATTAGTGCGTGTGTGTCTGTGACCTCTGACCTCTCGCCTGATGATGATGTTTTGGTATCCAGATAGAAATCAGCCTCTGGTTTACTGTGCTCTTGTTTTTTGCCTCCTGCCCACTGAGAGAAGAAGAGATCGGACGACCCAGGCGTGTCATCTGTAAACCTGTCAAAGCACAACATAACAACACGACTTCTTTGTACATGCAGTTGTGAGTCCTAAAAATATACAGATACAAGTTTTCACCTAACTCACTGAACATTAAAGACTTGAGTGACTTTAACCTCCGTGTAAACACAGAGAGTGAATATTTTGTATAATTGTTTATATATTTTAATGAGGGAAATTTGTCCTGTGATGTTTATACACTGACACCACAGGACCTAAAGTAGATATGTGACGACTGAATGAAGCTTTACTTTGAGGAGAAGCGTCGATCTTCCTCATCATCATCATCATCCTCATATGTTCTGCTCTTAGAGGATGAGGAGGAAACATTTGGAGACTCCTGCTGAATGATCTTCATGTCGTCCATCACGGAGTGAGACTGTCCACTGAAAAACAAAACCTTTAAATGAAGACCAGCGCTGTTGAATTAAAGCATTGACACACAGATCATCAGAGACTTTAAGTGCTGACCTCCGGCCACCGAAACCCATCCCCAGACGCTCGGCCTGCTCCTTCTTATTCCCCTCCAGACGGTTGATTTTCACATCATCTCTTTTCCTCTGAACCTCAAAACTCTCATACGCCAGACTGAGAGATGAAACCCTACAACAGCAGATACACTTCACTATTATTACACAACACACATCTACTCCACTAACTCGTGGAGAAAATATACAACATTGAGGGATTTATGATCAAGAATCTGAGAGATTTATCAGATGTTTGTTTACAACTATAATGATTTACACTGCATGTATCAGGGATCCATAAAACACACACAGTAATGTTTAGTAAAGAGAGCTTACGGGAGATCATCAGTTTGATTGTTTCTGTTGAGATCTTCATGAAGTTTCTCCTCAGCTTGAGCTCTCTTCTGTTGGGCGGAGAAACTGGCACTGCTCACCTTCTGTGCACCCAGACCCGCTTTTCTTGAGCCCATCTGATTCATACAGACACATCATCATCATCATCATCATCATCATGTCCCAGTACACATTATTCATCATTAGATTTAAAGTGATTTAGAGTAAACAGACCGTTTTCTTGGCCGTGTTTTTTTTCTTTATGAGAGAGGACGGATCTGTGAGGTATGAAACACAATCATTATAGTTATTATAAGATGATATTATTATTATTATATGATATGACTGTAGGGTTAATGATTGATGATCACCTAAAGTGCTGTCTGAAGAGACACTGAGCTGATGGACACTTGGACCCGCTGGACTGTCATCTGTTCATAAATACATCATCATCATCATCATCGTCATCATCACAAACACTAACTTACACTTCACATCTGAATAAACTCTCTTACCATTGTTATTTTTATCCTCAACTCTTGATTCCTTCGGCTGGTTGACGTTCAGCTGAACAAAAGGCTTTTCGGGTTGGGCAGTCTGGATAAACAAAGGTTTACATGAATAAAATTCCTAAGGACTTAACCGGGTTAATTTAAGAGATACATTGAGTCCTTTACTCATCATTGTGTCATTCAAACACCCTTTCATTAAATACTGAATGATTTTATAGTTTATTTTTCACCAAACACTCGTGTCATTTATTCATGAAGCTTTAAAGATCCTCACATCCCACTCTCATTACAAACAGATCAACTAGTTGTAAACTGTTTTAGTACTGAACAGCAACGAAACTTGTGGGGTTAGAGACTGACACAGTCTGAGTAAATCATGACATCAGTTTAATTTGTGGCTGATTTAACCCTTTAAAACTCTTCTTTTGGATTACCTATATTAATCTGCAATCTAAACTGATTGTTAGCGTTAGAAACAGTTTTGAAAAGCTCAGTCGTATAACTGAAGTGTTTAAACAAATGTCAAATATTCTCACATGTCTTTATAAAGAGCTTTTTAATATTCTTGCCTTTGAATGAATGCACAACATCCTAAAACACAAAGTGCATAAAATGAAATGAAATGATTTGATTGGCTGATGAATCTCACCTGAGCGAGTTGAGTAAAGAAATCCTGGTGTTTGTCCAGCGGTGATGTGGGTGAGAGAGGAGCTTGACTGTCCAACCATAACTAAACAAACACAGTAATGCCAACAACTGTCATCATCTGAGAGATTATTCAACTTTACAGTACAGTATGATATTAAATCACAAATTATTATATACTACAGATTAATATAGTATAGTATGGTACAGTACATACTAGACTATAGTTCAGTCACATCTAGTGAATCTAGTACAGTACAGTAGTATGTGCAGTACATTAGGGTACAGTACAGTATAGTGTCATGTAGTATAGTAGATTATAGTATAGTGTAGTTTAGTGTAGTAATGTGTTAATGTCAGACCTCTGTGCCGTGTTGTTTGGTTGCTTGTGTTGCCAGGTTTTTGATTTTCTCTCTGTAAAGCACCGCCGCTCTGCTGTTGTATTTGGTGTTGGCTGCGTTGGCGTTACACCCGTGCTGACTGAAAAAAGCGCTCTGCATGAGGAAGGAGGGGTCAAAGGTTAGAGATAACATTTGACCAATCATGTGATTTGTGTTCTGTCCATACAGCATTAAATGAAGTGTGTAAGATAAGAAAGACCCACCGCACTAGCATTACCACCAACTTGCATACAGCGCAGCTGAAACCACGACCAGTTTGAGTCCAATTCAGTCGATCTGTACAAAACAAGAGAAAACACCTCAAGTCACTTGATTTATGAATAACAGAGTAACTATGTAGAAAAAAAAAGGTTTTTGTGTGTCATAAATCAAAACACTTAAAATCAGCCAGTTTATAAATATATTGTACATTTACTTATTTGCAAACATGCCCTCTTCACTTTAGTCATGTGGCATAATTTAAAGAGGACATTTCACAAGACTTTTTTAAGATAAGATCAAATAAATTAATCTTTGGTGTCCTCAGAGTACGTATGTGAAGTTTTATCTTAAAATACTGTATAGATAATTTATCATAAGATGTTAAAATTAACTCTTTGTAGTTTTGATGAAAAATGTGCTGTTTTTGTGTGTGTTCTTTAAAATGCCAGTGAGCTGATATCTGCACAAAATGGCAGTGCTGTGGTTGGATACTGCAAATTAGTATTAGTATAATAAGATCCCCTTTTGACATCACAAGGGGAGCCAAATTTCAATGAGCTACTTTTTTCACATGCTTACAGAGAACGGTTTACCAAAACTAAGTTTGATCTTTTTCACATTTTTAGGTTGATAGAAGCACTGGGGACCCAATTATAGCACTTAAACATAGAGTCAGATTTTCATGATATGTCCCCTTTAACACGAGCTTAATTCTTTAATGCTTTATTTCTATAAACTGACATTTACAGTACACATTTTATTTAGTTGTTCATATAAAGGAGGTGTAATGTATACCTGATGAAGGACAGATGAACCCCGAGCGAGCGATGAGTCCCTGAACAGTCAATACACAGAAATACACCGTATGTGATGCTCGCCCAGCTCGGGTTCTTCAATGAACAATCAAAACAAACCTAACAAAACACAACAATAACACAAACTTTAACAAATCTCTTCTCAATACAACACAATGAAAGAACTTATTTACATAATGATGCATGTAATGGATTAATAAATACTGTCTAACTAACTTTAACTCTAATTAACTTGACCCTTTATTCATTTAATCTCAGTTACTAGTACTTGCATAACAAACTATATTATAAATAATTCACAAAGTAAGTTACTTAAAGTTAGTAAAACACTGAAATAAGCATGAAACAAAATGACCAATTAAAAACTCTGTATTTGATGACAGCGTATAAAGCTTTAAATTCAATCAAATTACCATGGTTTTACTACAGTAACTATAACTTTACTCCAGAGATGGCATTTGCGTTTAAACCACAGTAACCACAGTTTAACCGCGATATCAACCTCGAGTAAATGATTTCTACTCGTGTACTATAGTAAAACATTGTTAAGGGTTATTTATAAGAAGTGTTGGTGTTATTATTGATAAAAGATGAAGAGCGTCGGCTGCCATATGTTTGATATAAAAACATGCGACGTGTCCAGACTTCCTCCCTTCCTCCACCAGCACGATAAAACATCGCGATTATCCGCGTGTCCGCTCTTGAACATCTCACCTTATTCGTCGGTAAGGATCGCAAACGTTTGAAAATAGCAGAGATGTCGCTTTTCGTCGGTTCAGACATTTTTACAGCTGCTGTAAACTCTGAAGTTTAGTCACTATAAGCACACAACTAACGTCGCACTTCCTGATGTCGTTACGTCACAGCCGTGCGTGCAGCAGCTGCGCGCTCATTGGTGGAAAAACTCACATCGTCTGTTTACAAACAATGAGATGAAAGTATTGCATTCTTGGCACTTTTTGTTTGCTTTTTATTAACACACAGATCGAAATGTCTTAAACGACTAATACAATTATTTTTTTTAGAGAAGAATTTTAGTGAAAAGTTAAAACTGCGATCTGTAACACTTTAAAATAAACAAAAATTAGTCATTAAATAAGTGCGTAAATAAATCTGTGTTTAAAAGTGTAAGTTAACCAGATTTAAACGGTAAGATTATAGTACATTTACAAGTTTAGCTGTTAGGTACGATTTGATAGGAAAAGGTGTGGTTTAACCTACAAACAAATTATCTCAATGGTGTGGTTTCCCGGACAGGGATTAGTTTAAACCAGGACTAGGCCTTAGTTTAATGAGGAAATATAACTAGTTTTAACAAACATGCATTACTAAAAACATTACTTGTGTGAATTTTGAGGCAAATCAAAATGCAGTATATGCAGTATATGTATATCAGTTTGGACAGCTCTTACATTTATTTTAGTCTAGGACTAGTCTAATCCCTGTCCAGGAAACCACCCCATAGGTTAAACTTTAAAGTCTTTGTGGAATCCTACATTTAAATTCTACATTCAAAGTGTCTGCTTCCCTTTTCTACTCTTATGAAAAGAAACTGTAGTAAAACCATTACAACAATTTTACCAAATTGTCTTTGTTTCTTATGTTTCAAATCCCTACTGAAAAATCCAGTTTAGACCAGTATAAGATGCGGAGTTGGTTTAAGCTGGTCTAGCTGTGTTTTGGTAATTTTTTAAGATGGTCGGGACTTACCTGTTCAGGTTGGAAGATCAGCTCACCCAGCTTTGCCAGGTTTGGAGAACCATCTTAAAGCAGCTTTTGCTGGTCTTATCTGTATTTTTCAGTAGGTATGCTTGTATATTGGCAAATAAACCATGACAACATAATTGAACTTTCATTTATTTATTGCCAGCTTGACAATTTACAAAATGAAATAAAGTGTGGTGTGGGTTTTGAGATGTGATGTAAAAGCCAAACAAACAATTCATTTATATCAATGTTTTATTACAGCACGGCCCAGAAGCTTCAGTAAAGTCATCACACACACACACAATAAACAAAACAACACAAACATCATCTGACTTTAACGCTCATTCACCACCTGAGACGCTGCATGAGTTGGGTTGGGGGATTTATATACACAACCCTAAAATAATAAATGTGTAACATTCACATGGCATAACGCTCAATTCATTTACATTCTGAATCACAGCATTCCTGTACTGGAAACATCTCAAAGCACTTGTGGCACAAACAATAACAGTCCATATTAAAACTAGCACTCATATATTCTCTTTAAGATGATTACTATGTACACAATAAACAGACATTTTCTTTCTTAACTTCTTTGTGAACTATAGAGAATACATGTGCACTTTATTTTAAACATTCATCATGTGATCGAACTTACAGCAAGTTGTCCAGTGAGGACGAATGTGAGACAGTTTGTTTCTGAACAATATAACAACGACAAACAACTGAAAATAAAATAAAACACAAAGCAGAGTCACTCATTGGCCTCCGAGGTCAGCGCTTCAATCCAGCAGATAAACCTTTACGACTGCCCTGATAAAATCTAATATGGATTCGCTTCATACTCAGACACGGGTCATAAAATAATTTAGATTGATAAGATTTGTCTGCTTTTACAGCTAAATCTAATTTATAAAAATATATTTTAAAAAGTGCCACATCGGCACAAAATCCAGCCACAAACATCAGACAGAGCAGCGAGTCGTCCTGAAACCTTCAGCGCTTCGCTCATCGCCATCAATCTGTGGCTTTGATATAAAATAATTATGAACACAACTAGAGTTCATAGTGACTGGCACATCTAAACACGTCTTACTGTAATGTACTAAAATATTATCATCCAAATATAATAAAGTGTTGCTAACCGCTATTTGATCTGTGATTTATTAAAGACTTCTAAAGGCCAATAAACATTTGGCAACCAATATCAGGACTAAGGGCAGCAAGTTCCCTGTGGTGCTGATCTGAGGTCAGTAATGAAGTTTCTCTATAGGCTGCAGTATGAAGAGCACGTGAGGGGTTA